>NC_069713.1:28551428-28636428 GCF_027358585.1 Pangasianodon hypophthalmus
CAGTATTTTACGTTCTTCGATCATTTTAAAAAGCATGTTAATACAGAGTGCTGTTCAGGTTATTTTGACCCTGATGGTAGCAAGGTGAAATAAGTTTGCTGGAATGGAAACCAAAGTTCCAGCTGCTGTGAAATCGATAGAGATGTCCTGCAGTGATTTATGCTAGGTATGCTAAGTTTGCTAATAGTGAGGGTTAAAGCCCCCGATGTCTGGCACCTTAAGCTCATTAAAACGTTCGAGCAGTCCGGCTGCTCCACGCGGATGCGCTGATGCATCATTATTATCGTAGCATATTGACTGGTGTGCATTTACCAACGTAAACAGCTGAGCGTGCAACGCCGGGCTTTTCGTTTTAAATACTCTGTGCATTAAGTGGAGACATTTCCTGCACAGTAAACAGCAGGAAGTGTGGTGATGGAGACCATTAGCCAGGATCCCTGAGAGCTAATGGACGTGACATAAAGAATGCCGAGACGCAAACACGCACGCATTTTCCACGACTTAGCTGAACAGAAACGATACAAAAACATCTTTCTAGCTTAAGTACTGCTGTTAGGGAAAGGGAGGGAACGAAAGGGTAGGGGAAAACATGATGTGCGATGTACTATTTTGGCTAAAATACACATAAAATAGCTGTTTAACATTAGCATTTTCAATACTGATCAGGATTCTGATAGCTTTCAGTCACTAGGTTAGCTTTCTCTCATTGGATTAGCTTTCTCTCACTATATTAGCATTCACTCACTATATTAGCGTTCGCTCACTATATTAGCTTTCACTCTGTAAATTATTTTCTTTTCGATAGGCTAGCTTTTATTGCTGTAGCTTTTATTGGCTAAGCTTGCGTTCACTTGCTAGGTTAGCTTTCACTCATTAGGTTATCTTTCAGTTGCTAGGTTAGCTTTCACTCACTAGGTCAGATTCTAGGCTTAGCTAGTCTTCTCTCACAATGTCCGCACTTGCTTGCTACGTTAGCCGTTTTCCTTGCTAGGTTATTTTTTATTTTTTACCCCTAGGTGAGCTTTGAGTCGCTAGGTTAGCATTTGCTGACTAGGATAGCTTTCACTCTATAAGTTAGGTTTCTCTTACTAGGTTAGCTTTTCTTCGCTAGGTTAATTTCACTCACTAGATTAGCTTCTAGTGACAGTCTTCACTTGCTAGGTTAGGTTTCTCTCACTAGGTTAGCTTTTGCTCACTAGCTTTCACTAGGCTGGGTGTACAGGATGAGGGCGGAGCTTCCTCAAGCTTTGCCAATGATTGGCTCCACCCACTTTCCACAGAACGCAAAGGAAGTCAGCAGTTATTCAGATTTTGTAGTAAAGATTGTGGAGCGCTTTTCAACAAAATCAGACATTAATTTAAAAATCCAACATTATTCTGTGATTGGTCCAAATCTGAGAGTTTTATTAAACACGTGTAAAAAAAAAAAAAAATAACAAAATAATCATAAATAAATAAAATATTAATAAATCAGACACCACCACTGTGGCTAACATCCAATCCACCATAAGAATGAGTCATAAAAAAACACACACTAGCGCAAGATTTAGCGACATGAAGGAATAAACCACGACAGGGTGGCGTGATGGAGTTACTGTCAACACCCTGAAGATGATTATTTTTCCATAACCGCACATCTCCAGAGGTTTTATTGCTCTTACAGCACAGCAATTTACCAACAATTACAATGGTTTAATTATCATCAAAGAGCCACGTCATACTTTTTATTCGTTTATAGTTCGTTTATAGCAGCTATGAATGGGCTTTCCAGCTCATCAGCCTCTCTTTTATCTCTTTTGAAGTAAAAAAAAAAAACGCAGCTTGTCATGTTACCGAGAAACCTGCCACCTGGAGCTCTGCGTTTTGACATCAGAATATGCTGATATGAAAAATATGTCAAAAGAGCAGATTTCCTCATGGCAGATGGATGTATAAATCTGAAAAGACTGACAGTCACGTAGTTGTTTCGAACTCTCTGATATGAACTGACCAGCAGAAGAGCTCCTACTTATTTCCCCTCAAGCTTTTACCGTAAAACCCCGTATATACGCACACTCCAGTTTCTACCCTAGAAAAGTGATTCTTGCGAAAGGACTGAAATGTCGGAAAACCTAAACGTACGGCTTTACCTCTGACTGTTACAAAGCGCTGACACTGGAGACTCCTTCCAGAAATGTTACACAAATGTCTCTACACAGAAAAATTCACCATAGCAATTGTTTTTTAAAATCCGTTTATTATAAGGAGCGTCTGCTGTCCAAGTCCTTGTGAAAGAGCTGTTGCTGTTGCTATAGAAACGATAACGTATTAGAACGAGCGCATTAATATAGACCCACATTTCTGTCAGAGCTGCTGTTATAGAATGTTAATCAACACCTTCTGACCAATCAGGATCCAGAATTCAACACCAAAGCCCCGGCTCTACACACAGTTACACATTACTAACCCTCTCACACAATCCAAACACAAATCAGAGTATTATTTGAGTTCTCAGAGAGACTTACGCTCCACAGTCGTGCCACTCTGGACAGCTTGCGTCTCTTCATGCTGCACGCTGATGATGAGTGTGTGAGAGACGGAGTGTGTGTATATGTGTGTGTGTAAGGTGGAGGGCTCAGGTCAAGGGCTGATGGGGTTTTTATGGAGCCTCTTTAAGTGCACCTGACCATGAGCCTAACCACACACACTCACACACACACACACACACACACACACACACACAGCTACTTTAGCATTCTGCCTGCCAGACGCTCACATTAAGGCGTCCCCATAATTTGTGTGTGTGTGTGTCTGTGTGTGTGTGTGTGTGTGTGTAATGTACTTCTGCAAGACAAAGTTCATCTCTCATCAGAAGATTGATTAATGTTCTATAACAGCAGCTCTGACAGTAGCACAGATTTATATTAATGCACTGGTTCTAATACATTATCGTTTCCATAGCAACAGCTCATTCGCAGGGACTCGTACGACGGACGTGCCGCATACACGGATTGTGTAATGGTTGATCTGGTGAACTTTTCTGTCATTTGTTTAACATGTAAGGAAGGAGTCTCCAGTGTCAGAGGTAAAGCTGTAGCTTTCCAAGTTTTCCGACATCTTCAGGACAGAGGAGTTTACGCTTTAGTTTCTCTTAAACTGTCATAGGAATGATGTAAATCCTCAACCGACACATGTTTATTTCACCGTTTCTATCCGATCATTATCCGTGACCACCGCAATATCTGAAGATTAGCAAATTTGAAGAAAGCTCCGCCCACTTCACATCACATCACGTCACGTATCGCTGAAAAGCTAGATTGCTGAAATACATATATATATATATATATATATATATATATATATATATATATATATACACACACACACACACACACACCCCAGTTTATGTGTCATTATGCTATACCTGTGACTTTCCTTTTATAAACTTCACTTATGTACCTTCAAAAAAAGGTTATTTTATGCATATTTAATTAGTCAAAGCCTCATTTGCATAAATAAACATCAGTATATGAATATTTTTCAAACCAGAAATCAACCACCGATGAAACAAGGTGAAATTACTGCACATTTTTCTTTTCATTTTTGGTCTGAACTATCTTTTTTTTTTTTTTTTAAATCTGGTGGCACATTTCAAGATGTTGCACATATACAGTGAAACTCAGAATAATATATTCATCATTTATTTCATATTTATTTAATATTAATAAAGACCTGAGCCTCAAATCATGTGTTATGATGTAAAATTGTACGTTATATCAACAATTTATTCAGAATAAGCTTTAGAAAAAAATTTCTCAAATAGAGACATCTCACACACACACACACACACACACACACACACACACACACACACACACATGGGCAACTCCTCCATAGGAAAAAAGTACACCCTGTACATTAATACAGGTTTCCACATTAATACACAATTACCCTCTCCTCCCACACACACACACACACACACACACACACACACACACACACACACAGACAGACCACTGACAGCACTTCCCAGCGCATTAGCTTCCACTCACACTTCACTAAGTATCGACATTACAAACCACACACATACACACATAAACACACCCATGCCAGCGCAGTCACTGCTTCCCACCACACACACACACACACACACACACACACACACACACACCACTCTGTCTGCTGTATTCTGAACGCGAGTGTGAATACAGCAAAGGAGGCGCGGCTTCTGAGTGTCAGTTTCAGTAAAGGAGGCGTGGCCTCTAAGAATACAGTGTGTTTGCTTAGAAACTAAAGTTGAAGAAAAAAACTTTTTTTGAAGCAGATACCAAAAAGCCAGCAAGCTAAACACCTAATTAACAAATACGTTAACAGTGTAACACAATGACACTATCTGTATCTGTATCCGTATCCGGATTTAAACCAAAAATGGACGTAAACACACTCAGCTAAAGCTTTTCAAAACTGATAAGAGAGCTAACCATATGACTGTTAGCGCTATGGCACAGAAAACATCCTAGCTAACGGTATTTCCACAGGTTTTTAAAGTTCACATTAAGAGGTAACGGTTGTCTATTTAACTGTAGACATACAGTGTAGCTAAAAAGATAACTAGCCTGATAGCTAACTCACTAGCATTTAACATATGAGACAGCACTATGCTACAGAGGAAGCAGGTGTGGCTTCGATGAGTGTCAGTTTCAGTAAAGGAGGCGCGGCTTCTGAGTGTCAGTTTCAGTAAAGGAGGCGTGGCTTCTATGAGTCAGTTTCAGTAAAGGAGGTGTGTTCTCTAAGTGTCTGTTTCAGTAAAGAAGGCGTGGCTTCTATGAGTGTTTCAGTAAAGGAGGTGTGGCTTCTATGAGTGTTTCAGTAAAGGAGGTGTGGCTTCTATAAGTGTTTCAGTAAAGGAGGTGTGGCTTCTATGAGTGTTTCAATAAAGAAGGCGTGGCTTCCATGAGTGTCAGTTTCGGTAAAGGAGGTGTGGCTTCTATGAGTGTTTCAGTAAAGAAGGCGTGGCTTCCATGAGTGTCAGTTTCGGTAAAGAAGGCGTGGCTTCTATGAGTGTTTCAGTAAAGAAGGCGTGGCTTCTATGAGTGTTTCATTAAAGGAGGCGTGGCTTCTATGAGTGTCAGTTTCAGTAAAGGAGGTGTGGCTTCTATGAGTGTTTCAGTAAAGAAGGCGTGGCTTCTATGAGTGTCAGTTTCAGTAAAGAAGGCGTGGCTTCTATGAGGGTCAGTTTCAGTAAAGGAGGTGTGGCTTCTATGAGTGTTTCAGTAAAGAAGGCGTGGCTTCTATGAGTGTCAGTTTCAGTAAAGGAGGCATGGCTTCTATGAGGGTCAGTTTCAGTAAAGAAGGCGTGGCTTCTACGAGTGTTTCAGTAAAGGACACGTGGCTTCTATGAGTGTCAGTTTCGTTAAAGGAGGCGTGGCTTCTATGAGTGTCAGTTTCAGTAAAGGAGGCGTGGCTTCTATGAGTGTCAGTTTCAGTAAAGGAGGCGTGGCTTCTATGAGGGTCAGTTTCAGTAAAGAAGGCGTGGCTTCTACGAGTGTTTCAGTAAAGGACACGTGGCTTCTATGAGTGTCAGTTTCAGTAAAGGAGGCGTGGCTTCTATGAGTGTCAGTTTCAGTAAAGGAGGCGTGGCTTCTATGAGTGTCAGTTTCAGTAAAGGAGGCGTGGCCTATTTGCTGGTGATGAGAAATTTGATTCAATTTACTAAGCCAATTCTTTTTTAATTGTTCGTTTTAACGAATCAAAGGTCTGACTCTGTTTATACACTGTTTCAACTCCGTAAGATGGTTAATCAGGTGACTTGTGTGGTAGGAAGATGCTGTAGTTCCTCCTCTTGATATTTTCGCAGTTTGCACTCGGGGATCAGACCGATACTTGATATACTCAATAACGCTTGCTAAGCAGATGAGACTTGAGAAAAACCTGACGGAGAGGAAAAAATGGTTCTCAGTGCTGCTGGCGGCGTTACAGCGTTTCCTCTGCTGCTAAAACAGGCGACGACATGGGAAACATAAAATGTTAATGCGCAGTGCATTATGGGATGCGCTCTAATGTATGCGCTGGCACGTAAACGATCGGACAGCAGTCACAGGGACTCGAGTGTGTGTGCGTGTGTGTGTGTGTGTGTCAATAAAGCACAACCTCCATGGCACGCCACATTACTGCCGCATCAAAACACGAGCAGAAATCACATCAGGTCATCCTGGTGCTCGGGGAAACCCTAGCGGTGATGTATCATCACCTTTCTACTCGCTTTTAACACGTTCAGTGTGCACATTTATTCCGAGCGATGCGTTGATCCTTACTGTGCTTTCAAATCCTTAATATTAACACTGAATCGCTGGGAAACCCATAAAGCGTTAATCCCTCAGTAACACACCACACTCACATCAGGCTTTGTGTTTTCTCCAGGAGGATTATTCTGCCCCCTGCCGCTAGCATCCCTTATTTATTTATTTATTTTTAATGATAAATTCAGAAAAAAAACACTTTTTTTTGGAACAAGCAAAGGAGCTGCGCTGCATTTGTTTACATTTCTCCAGAAAATAATTTATAGATTATTAATTTCACATCTGGAACATAATAATCTGTCCATTCTGTATGTTTCACTTTTTATAGAGTTGCTTTTAGACTATTGTTAATTGTAATAAATAAATGTGGTTTTCTTTAATATGTTATTTTTACTATATTATATTTACTATATATATTTGTTTATTTTAATATATATTGTTTATTTTATCTCTTTATATATTTTAATTTTATTTACATCAATATATAATTCTATAAGGTTTTAAAATGTAGATTAATGCTAAAATAAATAAAACATAAAACATAAAAAATTATGTTTTTGCTTCTAATTATATTTCTAATCATTTTTAATACTAATTTATACTATTATAAATTTACAGTATTTTTTTTTACTCTGTTTACTACACGTACCGTGAACATAAAGTTCGACAGGTTTGTTTTTCTTTTAAGCTCTCCATACTGAATCATAAATCATCTGGAAAATAAAAAAATAATAATTAATGAATTAATGAACTAATTAATAGTTAACTGCTTCGTGTGATTGGATAATGGCATGAACAAGCATGAGAGTGAGAGACGAGACACACACACACACACACACACACACACACACACACACAGACGCGAGGATCTGTTCCAGGTTTTTAAATAACACACACTGGAGTACTGAGCTTCAGCAGGGGGATATTTTGAGATTTCTGGAGTCTGAGCTCCTCCGCTGGCCGAACGCTGACATGACACGCTGAAACTCAGACCCGAGCCCCACTGAATCCACTGAAGTCCAATCTGATTGGTTTAAAATAATAAACAGCAGGAGTGACAGCTCAGGCTCAGAGATAACTCACTTACAGCAGCTTTAAACGATTTCAGTAGAAATATTGGGCTTCCAGTTGATTAATGTTAAAATGTTCAGCTGTTATTTATATTAATATTTATATTTATAATCGAGTTAGAGCCTGGAAGAAGCTGAGAAGAATGGAAAGGAGAAAAGAAAGAAAGAGTGATATGTATGTGGTGTTTATGTATGATGTATTCTTTATAAGGTGTGAGCTGTAGCCTCATTTAAGTCTATAAACCCTGGGGGCGGAGCTTAATATACCACTGCAGCAATAATACAGATATATAGAATGCTCTTATAGGAAAATAAAACAACCTCGGGGTGAGGACAGTGACTCCGCTTCATCACAACAACACCACAACACCACACCAACACCACAACAACACCACACCAACACCATACCAACACCACAACACCACACCACCACACCAACACCACAACACCACACCAACACCATACCAACACCACACCAACACCACAACACCACACCACCACCACAACACCACAACACCACAACACCACAACAACACCACACCAACAGCATACCAACACCACAACACCACACCACCACACCAACACCACAACACCATACCAACACCACAACACCACAAAACCACACCAACACCACAACACCACACCACCACCACAACACCACACCAACAACACAACACCAACACCACAACACCACACCAACACCATACCAACACCACAACACCACACCAACACCACAACAACACCATACCAACACCATACCAACACCACAACACCACAAAACCACACCAACACCACAACACCACACCACCACCACAACACCACACCAACACCACAACACCACAACACCACACCAACACCACAACACCATACCAACACCACAACACCACACCAACACCATACCAACACCACACCACCACCACAACACCACACCCCAGCACCACACCAACACCACACCCCAGCACCACAACACCACACTAACACCACAACAGCACCACACCATCACCACACCCCAGCACCACACCAACACCACACCCCAGCACCACAACACCACACCAACACCACACCCCAGCACCACACCAACACCACACCCCAGCACCACAACACAACACCACACCACAGCTGTCTCACTGTCTCTCTCTCTTTGTCATCTGTATACGTCATTCTTCTTTCTGTCTTTCTTTCTTTCTTTCTTTCAAGTAGAAATGTGTAGATGTAATCGTTGGTAAATTGCAGTGGTGTAGGAGGAATAACACACCTAAGGACATGCTGTTATAGGAAAATAATCAACCTCCGGGTGGTAACAGTAACACCGCTTCATTACACAATGTCCTGTTGTTGATTACTTTCCTGAAACAGCAACACACACAGTTTTTTATTCCGAACTTAATAAATTGGAGGTATGTAGATTGCTCATGTCTGTAATAAAAACAGGTTGCTGCTCGTTCCCAGTTTCTCAGAGATGCTCGATCATGTCGACCCAGTAAACTGCAGCCAGAGTTTAAACTTAAAGTGGATCAGAACATAAACACACACACACACACACACACACACAAACACACACACACACACACAAATGGTTATTCTTATCCCTGAGAGTGAGACACAAGTCGAAATGCAGATAGAGACTGAGAGAGAGACAGAAAAAAGGAGGGATGGAAAGATAGAGAGACTGAGAGAGGGAGAAACTGAGAGGGAGAGACTGATAGAAGGAGTGAGAGACAGACAGAGAAAAGGAGAGAGGGAGAAACAGAGAGAGAGAGAGACTGAGTAAAAGAAAGAGGGAGAGACTGAGAGGGAGAGACTGATAGAAAGAGTGAGAGACAGAGAGAAGGAGAGAGGGAGAGACAGAGAGAGAGAGACTGAGTAAAAGAAAGAGGGAGACACTGATAGAAGGAGTGAGACAGACAGAGAGAAGGAGAGAGGGAGAGACAGAGAGAGAGAGAGAGAGAGAGAGAGAGAGAGAGTTTGAGTAAAAGAAAGAGGGAGAGACTGATAGAAGGAGTGAGAGATAGACAGAGAGAAGGAGAGAGGGAGAGAGAGAGAGAGACTGAGTAAAAGAAAGAGGGAGAGACTGATAGGAGAGAGGGAGAGACAGAGAGAGAGAGACAGTAAAAGAAAGAGGGAAAGACTAAGAGCGAGAGACTGAGAGGGAGAGGGAGAGACTGAGAGACAGAGAGGGAGAAACAGAGAGGGAGAGGCAGAGAGGAAGAGACTGAGAGATGGAGAGAGGGAGAGACAGAAAGGAGAAAAGGAAAGAGGGAATGTGTGTACTCTGTTCTATCCACATAACCTAAAAAAGGCGTGAGGCGTGCGGCGTGGCCATGTGTACAGCCCTACTGTCAGCGCTAAAGATAAACAGCTGTAAACACTTTCACTCATCACACATCTGGAACACGCTTAACATCAGCAAGGCCGAGAGAACATCCCGCTAACCCCGCTAAAGATAAACTCGAGATAGCTTACTGCACGATGCTGCCGTTACACTGGCACATCAGCACAACCACAACTACAACCACAGCCACAGCTCTAACTACAACTACAACCATGACCACAGCCACAGCTCTAACTACAACTACAACCATGACCATAGCCACAGCTCTAACTACAACTACAACCATGACCACAGCCACAGCTATAACTACAACTACGACCACAGCCACAGCTATAACTACAACTACAACCACAGCCACAGCTCTAACTACAACTACAACCATGACCACAGCCACAGCTATAACTACAACTACAACCACAGCCACAGCTCTAACTACAACTACAACCATGACCACAGCCACAGCTATAACTACAACTACAACCATAGCCACAGCTCTAACTACAACTACAACCATGACCACAGCCACAGCTATAACTACAACTACGACCACAGCCACAGCTATAACTACAACCACAGCCACAGCTATAACTACAACCACAGCCACAACCACAACCACAGCCATAGCTATAACTACAACCACAACCACAACCACAACCATAGCTATAACTACAACCACAACCACAACCATAGCTATAACTACAACCACAGCCACAACCATAACCACAACCACAGATACAACCACCACCACCACAGCCACAACAATAACCACAACCACAGATACAACTACAACCACAGCCACAGCTATAACTACAACTACAGACACAACTACAAATACAACTACAGACACAACTGCAACAACAACTACAGATACAGGTGCAACCACAACTACAGATATAACTACAGATACAACTACAACTACAGATACAGGTACAACTACAACCACAACTACAACCACAACTACAGCCACAACTTCAGATACAACTACAACCACAACTACATGTACAACTACAAGCACAACCACAGCTATAATTACAACTACAACCACAACTACAGCCACAACTATAACCACAACTACAGAAACAGATACAACTACAACCACAACTACAACCACAACTACAGATGCAACTACAACCACAACTATAGCCACAGTTATAACTACAACCACAGCCACAACTATAACTACAGCCACAGCTATAACCATAACTACAGCCACAGTTATAACTACAACCACAGCCACAACTATAACTACAGCCACAGCTATAACCATAACTACAGCCACAACCGCAGCTATAATTACAACTACAACCACAACTACAGCCACAACTATAACCACAACTACAGAAACAGATACAACTACAACCACAACTACAGATACAACTACAACCACAACTATAGCCACAGTTATAACTACAACCACAGCCACAACTATAACTACAGCCACAGCTATAACCATAACTACAGCCACAACCGCAGCTATAACTATAACCATAACTACAGATACAGATACAACTACAGCCAAAACCACAGCTACAACTATAACTACAACCACAGCCACGGCTATAACTACAAGTACAACCACAACCACAACCACAGCTATAACTACAACCACAGTTACAACTATAACTACAGCCACAGCTACAATCACAACTATAATTACAACCACACCTACAGATATCATTACACCCACAACTACAGCCACAGATATAACTACAACTACAACCATAGCCTCAACAACAACTACAGTCCTAACTTTCAGCTAACAGTGAAAGAGAGAATGACAGAGTAATAGAGGAATGTTTATCACTCCAAACTCCATCACTTCTATAAAAAAGATGGGAGTGCACACTGTACAACATTAAAAGTAACTATAAACAGATAGAAAATGTAGTGCGTCATTCTTTAATAAATAAAAAAACAGAAATATGAAGATGTACATTATACAACTTTCCCCAATCTTAAATGTAACTATAAATGGATAAAAAGTATGATGTGTCATTCTTCAAGTACTAAAAAGTGTGGTAACAGTGACTCTGCTTCATCACACCACCGTGTTGTTGATTATTTTCCTTTAACAGCACAACACACTTTTTCCATAAGCCACAGTAAATATTCAGTCGATTCCACGCGGGTTCACATGTAGGACACGTTTATCGTCAGAGAGGCTGAAAGAACATCCTGTTAATCTGAGTTTCATAAACACACACACACACACATCTCTAATCACACTACACACTCATTACCCACACACAGACAGGGCTTAGATAAGAGTAAGACAGAGAGAGAGAGGGAGAGAGAGAGAGAGAGAGAGACAGAGAGTGAATCAGTGAAAGAGAGAGAGAGAGAGAGAGAGAGAGGAAGAGAGAGAGTCAGACAGTGAGATAAAGAGAGAGACAGACAGAGAGAAGGATTGGGGGAGAGAGAGAGGGAGACTGACAGACAGAGAAAAAGGGAGAGAAATAGAGAGGGAGAGACAGAGAGTGAGAGAGTGAATCAGTGAGAGAGAGAGAGAAGGGGGGGCAGAAGAGAGAGAGTCAGACAGTGAGATAAAGAGAGAGACAGACAGAGACAAGGAGAGGGAGAGAGAGAGACAGAGAAAGAGAGAGAAAGGGAGAAAAATAGAGAGGGGAGACAGATAGTGAGAGAGTGAATCAGTGAGAGAGAGAGAAGGGGGGGCAGAAGAGGGAGAGACAGACAGAGAGAGGGAAAGACTGAGAGAAAGATGGGGAGAGAGAGTGAGAGAGTGAATCAGTGAGAGAGAGAGAGAGAGAGACTGACAGACAGAGGTAGAGACAGAGAGAGGGAAAGACTGAGAGAGAAAGACGGGGGAGAGAGTGAGAGAGTGAATCAATGAGAGAGAGAGAGAGAGAGAGAGAGAGGGGAAGAGAAATAGAGAGCGAAAGACTGAGAGAGAAAGATGGGGAGAGAGAGTGAGAGAGTGAATCAGTGAGAGAGAGAGAGAGAGAGAGAGAGAGAGACTGACAGACAGAGGGAGAGAGAGAGAGAGAGAGAGAGAGAGAGAGAGAGAGAGGGAGGAAGTAAATGAAAATCCGTCTCTCAGCAAACAGACTGAACAGCACCATCATAAAACAGCTACATGTAAAAAAGCTTTGTTGATTAGATAAAGAATAAAACACTGGGTGTCATGTAGTTACAGGAAATTAATCAGTGACACTGTGGTATGATGACGCAGAGTTAATATTTTTTCCTATAACACCACGTCCCCAAGTGTTTTATTCCTCTTACATCACAGCAATTTACCAATGATTTACCACTTTTTTATTTATTTAAGAACACGGCATACATTTATCCGTTTATAGTTACATATAGTTACATACACAAAAAGGCCTAAACACCTCTAACACTGGAGACTCCTTCCATAAACATTACATAAAAATGTGTTTTGATTCATTTATGTCCAACGTACTAGGCCCTGTGAATGAGTTGTTGCTATGGAAACAATAACGTATCAGAACGAGCGCATTAATATAAACCTGCACTACTGTCAGAGCTGCTGTTCTAGAAAATTAATCAACACCTTCTGACCAATCAGAATTCAGATTTCAACAGTGCTTTGGTATAAAAGTTATGATGCTATGCTGTTTGAAAAAACAATACATATCATGATATTTAGTGTAAAATGAACTAATTGTGTAACCCCGCCCTTCACCCCGCCCTTAACCCCACCCTTCACCTTTACCGAGATAGCTTTCTGCACTAATTGAGCAGTGTGAATTGTGACAGATTTGTAAGTGTGAAATCATGGTGCTAAAATGTGTGTGTGTGAGACATTTTTGGCCGAAGACTGTGAGTGACTCAGCAGCACTGCGAAGACGATGAAGATGATGATGATGAAAGTGTAACCGTATCTTGTGTGACAACATAGTGAAATGTTACATCGCTATTCTTAGCCACGTTTTTTTTTTTTCCTTCCTCCCTTCTCTTCTCCATGACGAGGCTTTGAGATGTGTTCATTTAAACGCAACGCGTCAGCGACGTCGCTCTTTCCGCATCTCGTACTTCAAGCAAGTGTCAAAACTCTCCAACATTTCCGCTGATGCACAGAGAAGAAAAACCCTCTGATATGAGAACGAGTGTCATAAATAAACCTAGAGGGGCAAAAAAAATTCCATTATGGTTTAAAAGTTTGTCGTGTCTGTGTGATTAATAACGCCACTGCCTGTTCGAGCGAGCGTGTGAGCAGGAATGAAAGTTGAAAAGGAAGATAAAAGGCCTTCCTTTTTTTGTTTGAGAGGAATATCAAATGTCATCTGGAGAAAGGAGGAGGATTAACATAAGCGTTTAATTTTAATAATTTCCGGAGCCAAATGAGGGGAGAAAAAAAGCATAATGTCTCATTCTCCACTGACAGACTGCTGAAGTTTCTCTTTTAATGGATCACATGAGACCTGGAGCAGAATGAATTCATATTAGGATCCAATTTAAAATTTAAAATAATTATATGTTCTCTAATGATTATATGTGAATTATATTTTCACTCAAAAGGACATGGAACTGGTGTTTTTCTGATCTTACTACGATATTCAGCGTAAACACTGAGCCTCGTGTATTAATTTTCTGACTAATTTACAAACTTTTCTTATACTCATGTTGATAAATAACCATAACTTACCTTGGGCACTCATGAATTTGCATTTAGCCACGCCTACAAAACTCCACAAAAGGTGAAGAGAGCTGAAAAGGACCAAAGAGCGTGCACTAAATCCTGCACAACTACAGCTCAGCCACTGCATAGGGTGCCATTACTTTCATCCTAACTGAGCGGCGAGTAATATTTGCTTTAATTTACGGATTTCTTTCTTTCAGATCAGTATTACAAAACGACTGAGTTTCACAATGCCGTGCTGATAGAGGTGCAGTGGGATTTATCCTTCACTTCATCTCTATGTAAAGAGAGCGATGCGGCGGAGCTTTAGTGCTTTATTCCGTTCAGCTCTCTCATCTCCTGAACACTCTGTACACTCTGCTCAACCAGATCATGTTCTAAAGCCTCTTTTATGCTAACACCACCATCGTCATCTAGTAGCTCACTCAGTACGTAGCTGTAAGTCAACATATAGCTGCATTGCATTCTGGGAGTCCAGAGTTTCCAACAGAGTCTCCACTATTTCTACACTATTTCAAAAAGTAATATTTTTTTTCTCTGGGTCTAGTTGAGACACTAAGATTTGCAGATTTGTCAGTGTGTGTGTTTGCGTGTGTGTGTGTGTGTGTGTGTGTGCCTGTTGTATCACAGGCAATCTGTTATGCCATGTAATACACTTCAGTTTATTGCAGGAGCTCTGTAAACACACACACACACACACACACACACGCACGCACATAACGACGGCTCAGTTTTTGGAGTGTGTTCCTGCACTAGTTTCATTTCAGTGCAAGTTATGTACTGTATATAACTGTGTATGTGACAAATAAATCTTGAATCTTGAATCTTGAGATGATCACACGGGTCTGTTTTCCGATCCTCCTGTTCAGCAGGAATAATAACCCATGTCTCAGTTAATAATCAATTACACACATGGTATTGTTATCATGGACACTTCAGAATATTATCACTACCCCGGCGTTCCAGTTGGGACGAGGATTCCTATTTTGGGCAGTGTTTGTGCTTGGACGTCTGCTGAAGCTGTCAGTTATAGTTCAGAGAAAAAGTAGAAGTAGGCAACTCCATAATTCTGTGGAAATCACATACGTCACATGCAAGTTTTTCCTCCACATGCGATTGTGTTAGTAATTTGTGACCACATTTGAAAAAATTAAACATAAAATTAAATGAATCGTGGCAATTTCCCATCCTGTTATCCCTGTTATGTTATGAAGACCAACATTATTGGATTTGGCCAGATAAGTGTTCACATGTGGTACAGGAGCGTTGTCCAATCACATCACTGGATACGGGGGTTGTGGACTTACACCATGTCCACTGGAGGACTTTTGGGCTCAGCAGAACGATTTTAATGACACAGTAATTAGTGTTTCTGTGCAGAGCTTAGAGGAGTGTGTGTGTGTGTGTGTGTGTGTGTGTCTCTGCTCTGTTTCACTTTCAGACTAAATTCAGGACAATATGTTCTAACATAGAGAACACAATCCCACAATCCTACTGACAATGCGTCAGGAGTCGGCCTTGTTTACCGGAACTGACACACCTCAGTCCCTCAGACAAACCTAAAGGAGGCCACGCCTTCTTTATTGTACCCGAGAGCACGCCTCCACTAAAGGTACAAAGGCCACACCTCTTTTGCTAGGACTAAGGCACAGAGGCCACGACTCCTTGTCTTCATTACTAGGACCAACAAATAGAGGTGATGCTTCCTTTATTATGACTAAAGACAAAGGCTACACCTCCTTTTCTAGACTAGCAAACAGAGACCATGCCTAATTTACTAGCACTATTAGACAAAGACCACACTTCATCATTTACTAGGACTAATGGTACAAAGGCCATGCCTCCTTTACTAGGACTAAAGGTATAAAGGCCACGCCTCCTTTACAGAGGCCACGCCTTTCCAGACAGAGGCCACGCCTCCTGTATTGTGACTGACAGACACACATGCCACACCTACTTTAATAAGGCTAAGGCACAGAGGCCACGCCTTGTTCTCTGTGATTGACAGGTAAGACCTGTGGACTGTCTCCTCCTTACGGTTGCCATGGTTTCTAAGGTTGAAAGGGTGAGGCATGAACGTGTGAGCGAGTCGTGCTTTTCTTCTCGGTACAGATTGCTGGCTGGGGATGGATGATGCAGAACACACACACACACACACACAGCCTCAACCTGGCAGGAGCAGCGATGACATCACACACAGCCTGCTTGTATTAGCAAGACAGACAAGAGAGAAAAAGAGAGAGGAGGAGAGAGAGAGAGAAAAGGTTTCTCTCAGGTGAAATTACTGTGTGTGTGTGTGTGTGTGTGTGTGTTCTTTAATTCACACATTGTAGCCTGTCTCTCCTGTCACTGAGCATTGATTTGTTTTTCTTGCTGTGCCTCTGAAAGCATTCAATCACAGCCAATGATCATCCTTAAGCCCCGCCCACAGCAGTACGGCCAGTCCTTTAGCCAGTGTATAGGACAATTTCAATAAAAAACAAAGGTTTTCTACAAAACTAGAAGGTTTATTCTGATAAACATCTTAATGGCACCCACTTCCTACAACAACAAATCTACTTCTGTATGTATGGCTTTTTTTTAAATGTCAGGAAATTCTGAGCACGTCCTCACACCCTGATAAAATATCATGTGAAGGACAGATGGATGTACGGAAAGGATTTCACACTGCTGATTCCATATAAGAAGGGCTCAGCTGAGGAAACTGGATGGCATGAAGCTTAGTGGAGAAATTCATCCCATTGAGAAGAAATATCCATGGCGGCTAAGCTGGGATTTGTAGTCATTACAGGCATGACAGCTCAGCAAACACTGGAGTAGCGGAAATTGGTTTTCAATGTTAAATCCACATGTGTGATGCCAATGACATTTTATTTTTTTGTAATATATAAAATAAGACTACGGAAGAACAAACATATGACTCGTCAAAATGCAGAATTATGTGCTTTAAGACCACTTGAGAGCATAGTATTACTTTAAAGCAGTCTAATTTTCAGTCCAGACTGTGCAGACAAATACTGAAACAGTAAAAGTGAGATAAAGAACCCTGCTCACTCTTTAGCCCCTAACTGCTGGAGGGTCTTAAGTAGGATTGCACTCTCTGCTTATAACGTTATCCTGAATCTGGTTTTTGCCAGTGGAGATGAAGCAGAGCAGACGTTCACTCACTCCTCTAACCACTGCTGAACAGAGACACTAATTCTGGTCATTAGATTGGTTCTGCTGAGGCTCACAGCCCAGAAACTCCATTAGTGTGGACATGGTGCAGGTCCCAAATTATACAACACAAATTCTGTTTGGCAATAAAGCCCAAAAATCAGCCCTAAAGCCCAAACATCATCCAGAATGCCCAAATAACATAATAAAATCTTAAAAGTCATCCTAAAATCCCCAATCCCATGCCTAAAGCCCAAACATCGGCCCAAAAGCGCAAACATCAGCCTTAAAGCCCCAACATCAGCCCTGAAGTCAAAATGACAGCCCTAATGTGCAAACGTTAGCCTAAAAAGCACAACTTCAGTCTTCAGTCCTAAAGACCAAACATCAACCCTAAAATCAAAACAGCATCCTGAAAGTCCAAACATCAGCCCTAAAACCCATACATCAGCCCTAAAACCCAACCATCAACTCTAAAGTCCAAACATCACCCTAAAAAGCATAAGCATCAGTCCTAAAGTCCAAACATCAGCCTAAAAAGCCCAAACATTGACCCTAAAGTCCAAACATCACCCGTAAAGACCAAACATCAGCCCTAAAGTCCAAACATCAGCCTAAAAAAGCATAAACATCAGCCCTAAAGTCCAAACATCAGCCTAAAAAAGCATAAACATCAGCCCTGAAGTCCAAACATCAGACTAAAAAAGCATAAACATCAGCCCTAAAGTCCAAACATCAGCCTAAAAAAGCATAAACATCAGCCCTAAAGTCCAAACATCAGCCTAAAAAAGCATAAACATCAGCCCTAAAGTCCAAACATCAGCCTAAAAAAGCATAAACATCAGCCCTGAAGTCCAAACATCAGACTAAAAAAGCATAAACATCAGCCCTAAAGTCCAAACATCAGCCTAAAAAAGCATAAGCATCAGTCCTAAAGTCCAAACATCAGCCTAAAAAGCCCAAACATCGACCCTAAAGTCCAAACATCAACCCTAAAGACCAAACATCAGCTTTAAAACCAACACTTCAACTCTAAAGTCCAAACATCACCCTAAAAAGCATAAGCATCAGTCCTAAAGTCCAAACATCAGCCTAAAAAGCCCAAACATTGACCCTAAAGTCCAAACATCACCCGTAAAGACCAAACATCAGCCCTAAAGTCCAAACATCAGCCTAAAAAAGCATAAACATCAGCCCTAAAGTCCAAACATCAGCTTAAAAAAGCATAAACATCAGCCCTGAAGTCCAAACATCAGACTAAAAAAGCATAAACATCAGCCCTAAAGTCCAAACATCAGCCTAAAAAAGCATAAACATCAGTCCTAAAGTCCAAACATCAGCCTAAAAAGCCCAAACATCGACCCTAAAGTCCAAACATCAACCCTAAAGACCAAACATCAGCTTTAAAACCAACACTTCAACTCTAAAGTCCAAACATCAGCCTAAAAAGCATAAGCATCAGTCGTAAAGTCCAAACATCAGCCTAAAAAGCATAAGCATCAGTCGTAAAGTCCAAACATCAGCCTAAAATGCCCAAACATCGACCCTAAAGTCCAAACATCACCCGTAAAGACCAAACATCAGCCCTAAAGTCCAAACATCAGCCTAAAAAAGCATAAACATCAGCCCTAAAGTCCAAACATCAGCCTAAAAAAGCATAAACATCAGCCTTAAAGTCCACACATCAGCCTAAAAAAGCATAAACATCAGCCTTAAAGTCCAAACATCAGCCTACAAAAGCATAAACATCAGCCCTAAAGTCCAAACATCAGCCTAAAATGCCCAAACATCGACCCTAAAGTCCAAACATCACCCGTAAAGACCAAACATCAGCCCTAAAGTCCAAACATCAGCCTAAAAAAAGCATAAACATCAGCCCTAAAGTCCAAACATCAGCCTAAAAAAGCATAAACATCAGCCTTAAAGTCCACACATCAGCCTAAAAAAGCATAAACATCAACCCTAAAGTCCAAACATCAGCCTACAAAAGCATAAACATCAGCCTTAAAGTCCAAACATCAGCCTACAAAAGCATAAACATCAGCCTTAAAGTCCAAACATCAATCCTAAAGTCCAAACATCAGCAATAAAACCCAAATGTCAGTCACCTCTCAAACTTGTAATACAGTCCAAGTTGTAATTGCTAAAGTAATATAGCCTAAATCCTGTTTAGTAATATAGTCTAAATTGGAAATATAGCACCAACTCCATTGCTAATATTTGTCAAATTACCTTGGGTGACAGTCCAAATTTAATTTAATAATATAACTCAAACCCAAATTCTATTTATATATCAAAACAAACGTAATGATAGCTAATTCATCTAAAATGGTAATACTTGCCAAATGGAATAATATTCCAAATTAGTAATATATCCTGGTAAAATAGACAAAATTGTTGTTGTTAATTCTGTTAACACCAGATATCATCCAGACTGGTAACGTGGCCTGAATGTAGTTTGGTAATGCATCTGAAATTGTACAATTCTATCATGCATCTGTTCCATTTCTCTGTCACATGGATTAGAACAGTTAGTTTCAAACAATCTGGCAATGTACAGTGCCACAATCCACACCATCAAACATACACACACACACACACACACACAACTGACGTGGTTTTCCTCAATCGAGCACACAGTGAGAGTCAATACACTTCTCGTCACTAAGCCGACCCCATCCACAGGCTGCCGTCTTTTCTGAATGTCACTCTATTCTGGTCTGGCCACCTTCGGGTGATTAAATAAGGTCACTGTATTGGCTTGCAGCTTCACCACCCGGGGCTCAGATGTAAAAAAAAAATCAGTGTGGCTTCCCAAGAAAAAGCACTGAAAAACACTGAGTAAAAAAAAAAAGTCTAAAAGTCTCCTAGTCCATTAAATTAGACATGATGTTTATCGAATAAATTATAACACAAAATGTCAGAGAATAGCATTTTCTAACACTTATGGCCAGTGTGATGATGCTGTGTTAAAAACCATGGTGTGATTAGTCTTAAAGGTGACCTCCAGGTTTGTAATAAACACTCCTTACTGATAACACCACACTCTCAGTGTGTGCTTCCCTCGAGCTTTCCAATTACAGCCTAATTGCAATAATCCGAGATGAAGCACTCATGCTGCGTTCACTGGCTGCTGTGCCATTTCAGCTCATCAAAACATATTCCGTTATTCACAGAGCAATCAGGCTCCAAACATAGAAGGCCCTTAAGGTAGAAATCAAGCGTGGCACTTTATCTTATCTTTACTTTTGTTGATCAGAATTGGGATCTGTAGCTGACAAGTTTACAAAATTCTGATATCAGGATCTCGTGTCAGCTGATTGCCGAGATTTCGTTCATGAATGATTCAGTGGAAGACAGTGGCACTGCTAAGCTTTTATATACACACCTTCCTGCTATTAGGTTAGGCATAATGTGTAAGGAATAAACCACTCTGTGTGGTTCTGTTATAGGAAAATAATCAACAATGATGCTGTGTGATGAAACAGAGATACAGGTTACTATTCATTAGCCCTAAAGTGTTTTATTCCAAAGATTACAATTTTTATGTATTAAAGAACGATGTCATACTTTTTATCCATTTATAGTTGCATTTAATGTGCATGAAACAAGTTAGTTCCTGTTCTAACTTACGTTATAGCAGCTATTAATCGTCGTTCCCTCACCAGCAGCTTTTCACGTTACTGTGAAACCACAAAACATAAACTAAGCACTGACAATGGAGACTCCTTCCATGAATAAAGTTAAGTAAATGACATGAAATTTTATATCAACGATTACGTTTTTACTCAGCCAGATCACTTAAAAGCTGTTTCTCTCCACCATTAGGAAAGAAACATCTTCATGTCATTATTTAATTAGTATGAAAAAGACACTAGACACATCAACATTTTCAGCACCACAGACAGCTTCAGCTTCAAGTGTGCCAAAAAGAAAAGGTCGCTTTCTGTCGCTTTTCTGCACATGTACTCGCTGAGGGATTTTTCTCTCTATGGCAGTTAGGCTGTGACTGGGTCACGTTAATTGGCTAAAGAAACATTTTGGTGAAAAAAAGAAATGGAAAGGAATGGAACACAAAGTCCCAGAAAAATATGGCATTTTTCACATGCCAGACCTTTTTCATTGTATTCGAGATATTGTAAATTTAATAAAATAAAAAAAACAAAAACATGTCCTGGAGATCCTTAGCATTTTACATCAAATGGAAAAGGTCAACACTTCTCCATGTGAAGGGAAAACATTAAAAGTTATAACCCCCTAAAAGGTTCTTTGGTCCTTTGGGAAACCCTTAAAGAACGTTTCCAGGGTGCAAGAAGATCACGAGGTCGAGGAAGCAAGGAAGTTTCCAAGGAAGCAAGAATCAGCTATGCTCTCTGGGTGGGAGGTGTGATGCTCTCTCTCCCCTGCCAATCACAGCACTGCTAGCCAATCATAGGTGTCTGTGAGGTCATGTATGCGGAAGAGGGCGGATAGCAGTCTTGGAGGAAGCGTTGTTAGCCCTCACCCTCCTCCCTGTGTTGGTAGCTGGTGTATGATAGCAGAGAAATTGCTGGTGGGTGGGAATCGGCCAAGATTAGAGACAAAATGTGATGGAAAACCTTTTCAGGAAAGGAACTATTAACTCTTAAACTATTTATATAAATGACAATCGTTTCCGTAATGCATTACGATATTCCACATGATCAATATCATCAATATGATGTATGATGTACAGTGTAGCTTTTGCACTCCCAAAGTGAAATCTGTCCTATTTAGAGGACAAAATAAGGACAGCTGCATTCTGAGGCTACATCTGAAGGCAGCACTGCAAGTACCTCATAATAAATTGTGATAATAATAGAAGTGCCAACACTGATGACAAGAAAATCCTAGCAGGCAGAGAGAAAAAAAAAGCAGAATTTTTCCACAAAAAGCTGAGACAACTGGCCTGACTGCTACTTAATTATTAGCAGTGCCTCCATTTTGTTTAAGAAACCACAGTCACGCTTTCTTGTTTTCTGTCAGCTCAGAAGAGCATGCTTCATGAATACACAGCTCAAAGCTCACCTAGATAAAGCTGACGTGAAGTGAAGGTAACCTCTGCCCAAGGCAAGTATGTCTTTTGGTCTTTCACGTACCGCGTCCTTTCCCCTTCAGTGAATTGTTTTTTCCTGTTTTGTTTTATCTAACAGTTGTTTATCTGAGAAAGTAGAAAAGTGTGTTTTCAGGTGTAAGATAATTGTTATGTTATGATATGAAAATGTAACATTTTTAGCACGCTTTTAGTGATTTGACTGTTCATGACCAGGTTCAGTATTTCAGTACTGTATATGGAGTTAAATTCATTTGTACTAACGCACAGATCACATGACGTTTTCACCAAGAACAAATTAGTGTTTAACGCGTTGTCTAGCGGACAGTCCACATATCTCATGTGTCTGGTAGTAAGCGAAAATCGACTGGAGCACAGAGAACATTTGGTAATTAACATACGGGACATTAGACACGTCAACATTTGTCACCCTGCAGTCAGCTCGTCTTCAGTCAAGCCGAAAGAAAAGTAGCAGCCTGGTGAGTTTCTTTATTTATAGTTGAATGGTCATGAATGGTGATTGATTCACTGGTCATTCCTCTGCCATAAAAGTAAACTGAGGCAATTTTGCTGAAATCTATAAATCAGAAATCCTATTTAGAACCATTTTGAGTTCCATACATCGTAACAGCGGCGCTTTCTGACCAAAATGAATCACCACTGGTTAACATATTCACCTGTTCTGTCAATACTCTGAGAAATAACTATTCCCTTTAGCCCTTATCCCTCAAAATGTAATGAAATGTTACGAAATTATTTATGAACATCGTGAAACTGGTGTTTGATTAAATGTAGCCTGATGTATAATTAATTGCTGCTTGGCCATTATTACTAAATTATTCTTCACTCCTATAAATAATAAATGTATATGTACACACGAAAAATGATTCCTGGGCTTCGTTAACATTCTGCTATTTATTTATTTACTTATTTATTTATTCATCCATTCAATCTAGACCACAACATACAAGTAAGATTTTAAATAATATGTAAAATTCACCTCCAGACTGCTGGTTAACAATTTTTATACATTTAGCCACACCCACAAAACACCATAAAAGGCAAAATGACAACTAAACGGTGAAAGAACGCCTCCTAAGCTTGACGTGCGCTAAATCCGGGCACTATTACTTTTTTCGTAATTGAATGGCTAGTCTTATTCGTCCTAATTTCAAGTCATTATTATGAAGCGAGAGAATGTTCACTAAAAACTGGGTGCGTAATTGAACTAAATAAGCGATTTAAAATTGACAGCGTAATCCGTTTATGAAATCGCAGTCACTCATCGACAATCCTACGATCCGAACCCGAACAATCGAGTCTCACACAGTCAGGAGCGAAACATAGGATACGAACATTCTTTCTGAATTTTCATGAACAGCTACTGCTGGTGGAAATGCTCCTGTGACCAATTTACGAATAAATTAGTTCGTAAACAGCGTAATAATTTTAAATAATAATGTTTAAAAAAAGCGATGAAAAATTGGAATTTGAGCAAACCTGAAAAAATCAAGTAAAAATAAATTATATTTACAAAGTAATTAAAAATCTGTGGGGAAAAAAAATCTGAATCACTTTTTAGCTACATGAAGTGTGTGAATAAGGTGATGAGGTGAATCAGGTGTGTGTGTGTGTGTGTGTGTGTGTGTGTGCGCAATGAGAAAGAGTAAAACACACTCTTGGAAGTGGATCACTGCACCACTATGACACATGGAGGCGACTTGTATATCCGTATTTTCTTTCTTTCTTTCTTTGTTTTGTTTTGTTTTGAAGGAAAAAGCGGAAACTCTTACGTCCTCGTCCTCGCGCGCGGTCCCGCGGCGGCGCTCGGGCCGGGGCTCAGGACTCTTGGTCGCCTTCTCGCGCGCACCGAGCAGACGGCTGGCCTCCGGGGGACCGGGGAAGGATGCACTGGTGTTGATTTTCCCCGTGAACCTCTGGTACAGAGAAGCCATGAGTGCAAGTGTGTGTGTATGTGTGTGTGGAAAAAATGCAACTGAAAAACCCGCTAGTGCATTTCAACTGTTGTTGTTGCTGTCTCTCTTTCTCTCTCTCTCTCTCTGACCGAATGCACGCGGAGGGATGCTGTTTAATTCATGCAATGCTGTTTTTCCCCTCAATATCCAATCACTCGAGTATCGGACACTATCCTATCCAAGTCTCTGCTTAAGATTCAGTGCACGTTGCTCATCTCATCTCAGAGTCTTCTCTCTCATGCACATGCACAGTATTTTCCAGCACACACACACACACACAGAGCAGTGTTTGATGTTTGATCCGCGATTAAAAAAAAAAAAAAAAAATAGGATTGAGGGAATGATGTCCTTCTGGTCCCTGCAAGTGAAGAGAGAGAGGATGTCCAGATGCAGGCAGGCGACGCGACGTGCATGAGAAGTGAGCTCGAGCCCTGATCTCCTGATTCCTGCTCCGTGATCCCTCACACACTGCTAAAGAAGCACAGTACCACTGCGGGGAGATCACACACTCACACACACTCTCATACACACACACACTCACACGCACGCGCGCGCGAGGTCTAATCTAATCTGAGTGCTGGATCATCAGGATCTTGTCTCGGCGTCGCAGGATGCTCGGTGTGTCAGCTCTCTCCCAGACCCTGCTCCTGTCTCACTTCTGGAGCTGAAGGTTGAAGTTACTGCAGGAAGATGTGAAGAGCTGCAGCGCCGCCCGGCGGCCAAACACCAGCCTGTGTGCTGTAGTTGAACTCACTGCTATATTTCTTTAGGAATAAAGAGTTTGGCTGCTGAGAAAAAAGATCTGAATCTAAATTTTGTACTGATAGCTGAATGATGTGCTACCTACTCAGCCCATGGAGGAACGTTTACAAAAGAAAAAACAAAACAAAAACATACATAATAAAAAATAATCACAAGATTCGTTTTTCTGAAAGAAAACGAGATAGTAAGTGGTGCGCATGCGAAAATTACCTTAAACATTACATCACGTCCTTCTTTCAGAAACATAAAGCTCATGAAAATTTACAAAAAAAAATTCTCACAAGATTTGCAAAAAAAAAAAACACAAACAAACAAACAAACAAAAAACATACATACTAAAAAAATTCCTGAAAATGGAAAATGATTTTGTGCACACATGGAAATTTGATTTTTCTTCCTAAAAGAAAATGAGATAGTAAGTGGTGAGCACATGGTAATTTTAAAAAAAAAATCTCATGAGATTTGCAGAAAAAAAAAAACAAAAAAAAAATGTTTTAATAAAATAAAATAAAATAAAATTCCTGATAATTATCCCATGCGTACATGGAAATTTCCATGATTTTTCTTCCTAAAAGAAAATGAGATAGTAAGTGGTGAGCACATGGTAATTACCTAAAAAAAAAAAAAATTACATCATTTTTTTTTTTGCAGAAAAAAAATCTCATGAAAATTTACAAAAACAAATTGACAGCATATGAGGTAATTTTCTGTTCTCACAAGATTAAAAAAAATAAATGGACATGGTGTAACATTTTCTTTTAGGTAATTATCACATGTTCACCACTTACTTTACTATCTCATTTTCTTTCAGGAAGAAAAGTCTCGTGATTACAACAAATTTGTACAGAGCCTCTGAAGGGACCTTTGCAAAGAAAAACAAAAAACAAACAAATGGAATATGGACATACATGGAATTTCCATATAATTTTTCTTCCTAAAAGAAAATGAGATAGTAATTGGTGAGCATCAGATAATTACCTAAAAAAATTTCATCATGTTTTTATTTCAGAAAAAAAAAATCTCATGAAAATTTACAAAAAAAATTTGATGGCACATGAGGTAATTTTCTGTTCTCATAAGATTTTTTTTAAAATAAATAGACATGGTGTAATGTTTTATTTAAGGTAATTATCACACGTTCACCACTTACTTTACTATCTCATTTTCTTTCAGAAAAAAATCTTGTGAATATGACAAATTTGTATGATACCTTTGCAAAATAAACAAACAAACAAAAAACCCTCCAAAAAAATTCCTGAAAATGGAAAATTATCTTGTGTACACATGGAAATTTCCATACGATTTTTCTTCCAAAAAGAAAACAAGATAGTAAGTGGTGAGCATGTGGCAATTACCTAAAAAAAATGACATCATTTTCTTCTTTCAGAAACAAAAAATCTCATGAAAATTTACAAAAAAAATATTGAAAGTACATGAGCTAATTTTCAGCTCTCACAAGATTTGAAAAAAAAAAAAGCAACATAATACTAAAAAAATTTCCTGAAAATGGAAAATTATCTCGTGCACACATGGAAATTTCCATATGATTTTTCTTCCTAAAAGAAAATGAGATAGTAAGCATGTGGTGAGCATGTGGTAATTGAAAAAAAAAAAATGTCCTTTTCTTTCAGGAAAAAAAATGTGAAAACAGAAAATTACCTCATGTACGCGCGATAATTTTTTTTTTGTATGTATGTTTTTTATTTATTTATTTTTACTGATTTTTCTTTTTTGTAAAGGTGCCTTCAGGGGCTCTGTAAATTTCTGCATATGCACAAGAAATTTTATCTTTATTTCCATTTTATTTTTATTTATTTTGTCCTGATGTCTGAATGTTGCTGGTGGTAAGTGTCATGTTTCTTTAAAAATAAGATTTTTTATGTCATGCATAGATTCATAACATAACATAGCATAACATGGGGAGGGCGTTAATACTTACGCAAGGCATAATATGTACCCCGTGTTAATTCTGTTGAAAGTGTATTATAACACTAATAAAAGAATTTTGTGGATTTGTTGCTTGTACATTAAATCGTGGGCCTGGCAGAGAAATCACAGCTCTGGAAACACGCGGTCACGTCGTCACGTGCTGGTGGGAACACATCACTGGAATTGTACTGCTATAAAATTTCAACTGATGGCTGGAGTTAATGAGACAGAACATTGCTAAGAGGGAAAAAGAACGAAAGAAAGAAGCTGAACACGCTGTTTAAACTCGAAAAGTCCTCTGGTGGGTTTCATAACTACAGTAGCTCCTGTTCTCACGTAGCAGCTATAAACAGTCGATCCCTCACCAGTCTCTCTTTTTTCTCTCTTTCAAAATAAACTGCAGCTTGTCTTCTTACTCGTCTGTCCTGAAGATTTACAGCTTTACCTCTGCCTGTTACAAAGCACTGAAACTGGAGACTCCTTCCATACATGTTCAATAAACAACAGAAAACTTCACCATATGGATGATAACATTCTTAATATGTTTATGTGGAGCGTCCTCCGTAAACGTCACCCCGTGAATGAGCTGTTACTATAGAAAGAAAGAAAGAAAGAGAGAGAGAGAGAGAGAGAGAGAAAGAAAGAAAAAGAGAGAGAGAAATAAAGAAATAGGAAGAAGCAAGAAAGAGATCAAGAGAGAAAGATGCAAGAAAAGAGCAAGAAAAGCAAAAAAGGGTGAGATTTTCAAGAAAGGAAAAGCAAGATAAAGAAAAAAAGAAGAAATGAAGAAAAAAGGAAAATGAAATAGAGAAATAGAAAAAAAATCAAGAAAAATAAATTCAATCTGTTTATGTGGAGCATCCGCTGTACACATCCTTGTGAATGAGCTGTTACTATGGAAACGATAACGTATCAGAATGAGTGCATTAATATAAACCTGCACTACTGTCAGAGCTGCTGTTATAGAAAGTTAATCAACACCTTCTGACCAATCAGAATCCAGAATTCATCAGCGCTGTGGTTTAATGCAAAGCTACCTGATGTAGAATAAACAACACTATCCGCTAAAAGTCTATTATTGTGTTCATTTACAGTGTAGCTAGCAATGATGCTGTCTTTTTTAGCAACTCGTTTACTTTTAAGCTTATATCAGAATTTTTTTTTTTTTTTTATTTTTTTTTTTTTTTATTAAATCCATTGTTATTTAAGAAAAGTTCACTTGACATTGTGATGCAGGTTCATGGTAAAGAAAATGACTGAACACCAAAGTGACTGATAAACACACAAAAAATGCACACAAAATTATAAATTTAAACACAAGATTAAATCCTGTAACCAACATCCCTCAACAACACACCGATATCTCAATATTTAATACTGTTTAGCAAATTCTGTTTAGAAATTGTTGTTCTCTGTTTGTATTTTTCCCCATCTTTTTCGTTTTTGTATTCATTCTTGTTTTGCTGTGCATTCACCAATTATTTTCTCTTTTTTCTCCTTTTATGCTTTTTATTTTAAACTTTTCTTCTGCTTTTTTGTAATTGTTTAAATTTTTTTAAATTATTATTATTAATTTTTTAAAATTATTTTATTCTAAATTTTTATTAAATAATTCAATTATTATTCAATCAATTGTTATTATTTAAAAAAATATTTTTTAAAAATTATTTATTTTCCTTTTCTTTTTTTCCTCTTGCTCTCCCTCTTTTAGAAGTGGCTTTAGTAGATGGTTAAAAATGTAGCGTTATATATTGCTAATGTATATAAAAACATTAAAACATCCTTCCAACTGAAGATTTTTGCTCCATCCCCCTTCAAAAAAAGAGTTTTTAAAAATAAAATCAAGAAAATGATTATTCTGTCTAAATAAAGCAACTTTAATAAAGAAACTAAAAAAAATCATTTTGTGGAAGTGAAGTAACTCTAAGAAGTTTTAAAAACACGATCAGATGCACGAAGGTTTCTTTTATCAACTTTTTAAAATTAAAGTTAATCTGGTAATAAAAGTTATGATGATTGATGACTTTGAAATCGTGTTGTGTGTGGATTCCCTCTCCTCCTCCTCCTTCCCCCATCCCTCCTCTCCTCCATTTTATAAACCAAACGACATAATAAACACTCGGGCGTCCCACAGGTATCCGCCGTAGGTCCGCTTTTATTTACGTTATACAAGCTTTTATTTGGACTGTACCATTTTAACACACACTACGTGCTCATCTTCACTGTGTCAGCTCTCTCCCAGACCCTGCTCCTGTCTCACTTCTGGAGCTGAAGGTTGAAGTTACTGCAGGAAGATGTGAAGAGCTGCAGCGCCGCCCGGCGGCCAAACACCAGCCTGTGTGCTGTAGTTGAACTCACTGCTATATTTCTTTAGGAATAAAGAGTTTGGCTGCTGAGAAAAAAGATCTGAATCTAAATTTTGTACTGATAGCTGAATGATGTGCTACCTACTCAGCCCATGGAGGAACGTTTACAAAAGAAAAAACAAAACAAAACAAAAACATACATAATAAAAAATAATCACAAGATTCGTTTTTCTGAAAGAAAACGAGATAGTAAGTGGTGCGCATGCGAAAATTACCTTAAACATTACATCACGTCCTTCTTTCAGAAACATAAAGCTCATGAAAATATTAAAAAAAAAATTCTCACAAGATTTGCAAAAAAAAAAAACACAAACAAACAAACAAACAAAAAACATACATACTAAAAAAATTCCTGAAAATGGAAAATGATTTTGTGCACACATGGAAATTTGATTTTTCTTCCTAAAAGGAAATGAGATAGTAAGTGGTGAGCACATGGTAATTTTAAAAAAAAAAAATCTCATGAGATTTGCAGAAAAAAAAAAACAAAAAAAAAATGTTTTAATAAAATAAAATAAAATAAAATTCCTGATAATTATCCCATGCGTACATGGAAATTTCCATGATTTTTCTTCCTAAAAGAAAATGAGATAGTAAGTGGTGAGCACATGGTAATTACCTAAAAAAAAAAAAATTACATCATGTTTTTTTTGTGCAGAAAAAAAATCTCATGAAAATTTACAAAAAAAAATTGACAGCATATGAGGTAATTTTCTGTTCTCACAAGATTAAAAAAAAATAAATGGACATGGTGTAACGTTTTCTTTTAGATAATTATCACATGTTCACCACTTACTTTACTATCTCATTTTCTTTCAGGAAGAAAAGTCTCGTGATTACCACAAATTTGTACAGAGCCTCTGAAGGGACCTTTGCAAAGAAAAACAAAAAACAAACAAATGGAATATGGACATACATGGAATTTCCATATAATTTTTCTTCCTAAAAGAAAATGAGATAGTAATTGGTGAGCATCAGATAATTACCTAAAAAAATTTCATCATGTTTTTATTTCAGAAAAAAAAAATCTCATGAAAATTTACAAAAAAAATTTGATGGCACATGAGGTAATTTTCTGTTCTCATAAGATGTTTTTTAAATAAATAGACATAGTGTAATGTTTTATTTAAGGTAATTATCACACGTTCACCACTTACTTTACTATCTCATTTTCTTTCAGAAAAATATCTTGTGAATAGGACAAATTTGTATGATACCTTTGTAAAATAAATAAATAAATAAACATACATACTAAAAAAAAAATTTCAAAAATGGAAAATTATCTCATTCACACATGGAAATTTCCATATGGTGTTTCTTCCTAAAAGAAAATGAGATAGTAATTGGTGAGCATGAGATAATTACCTAAAAAAATTACATCATCTTCTTCTTTCAGAAAAAAAATCTCATGAAAAGTAAAAAAAAATACTTTTTTGAAAGCACACTAGGTAATTTACTGTTCTCACAAGATTTTTTTTTTTAAATAAATGGACATGGTGTAATGTTTTCTTTGAGGTAATGATCACATATTCACCACTTACTTTACTAACTCATTTTCTTTCAGAAAAAAAATCTTGTGACTGCAACAAATTTGTATAGGACCTTTGCAAAAAAAACAAAAAACAAACATACAAAAAAAAAACCTCAAAAAAAAATTCCTGAAAATGGAAAATTATCTTGTGTACACATGAAAATTTCCATACGATTTTTCTTCCAAAAAGAAAACAAGATAGTAAGTGGTGAGCATGTGGTAATTACCTAAAAAAAATTACATCATTTTCTTCTTTCAGAAACAAAAAATCTCATGAAAATTTACAAAAAAAATATTGAAAGTACACGAGCTAATTTTCAGCTCTCACAAGATTTGAAAAAAAAAAGCAACATAATACTAAAAAAATTTCCTGAAAATGGAAAATTATCTCGTGCACACATGGAAATTTCCATATGATTTTTCTTCCTAAAAGAAAATGAGATAGTAAGCATGTGGTGAGCATGTGGTAATTGATCATTTAAAAAAAATTACACCATATCCTTTTCTTTCAGGAAAAAAAATGTGAAAACAGAAAATTACCTCATGTACACGCGATAATTTTTTTTTTGTATGTATGTTTTTTATTTATTTATTTTTACTGATTTTTCTTTTTTGTAAAGGTGCCTTCAGGGGCTCTGTAAATTTCTGCATATGCACAAGAAATTTTATCTTTATTTCCATTTTATCTTCATTTATTTTGTCCTGATGTCTGAATGTTGCTGGTGGTAAGTGTCATGTTTCTTTAAAAATAAGATTTTTTATGTCATGCATAGATTCATAACATATAATCTCAGTTAAGCCCATTTCAGTTTGTGATGTTACAAAATATGGAAAACGTGGGGAGGGCGTTAATACTTACGCAAGGCATAATATGTACCCCGTGTTAATTCTGTTGAAAGTGTATTATAACACTAATAAAAGAATTTTGTGGATTTGTTGCTTGTACATTAAATCATGGGCCTGGCAGAGAAATCACAGCTCTGGAAACACGCGGTCACGTCGTCACGTGCTGGTGGGAACACATCACTGGAATTGTACTGCTATAAAATTTCAACTGATGGCTGGAGTTAATGAGACAGAACATTGCTAAGAGGGAAAAAGAACGAAAGAAAGAAGCTGAACACGCTGTTTAAACTCGAAAAAGTCCTCTGGTGGGTTTCATAACTACAGTAGCTCCTGTTCTCACGTAGCAGCTATAAACAGTCGATCCCTCACCAGTCTCTCTTTTTTCTCTCTTTCAAAATAAACTGCAGCTTGTCTTCTTACTCGTCTGTCCTGAAGATTTACAGCTTTACCTCTGCCTGTTACAAAGCACTGAAACTGGAGACTCCTTCCATACATGTTCAATAAACAACAGAAAACTTCACAATATGGATGATAAGACACGTTTCTTAATATGTTTATGTGGAGCGTCCTCCGTACACGTCACCCCATGAATGAGCTGTTACTACAGAAAGAAAGAAAGAAAGAAAGAGAGAGAGAGAGAGAGAAAGAAAAAGAGAGAGAGAAATAAAGAAATAGGAAGAAGCAAGAAAGAGATCAAGAGAGAAAGATGCAAGAAAAGAGCAAGAAAAGCAAAAAAGGGTGAGATTTTCAAGAAAGGAAAAGCAAGATAAAGAAAAAAAGAAGAAATGAAGAAAAAAGGAAAATGAAATAGAGAAATAGAAAAAAAATCAAGAAAAATAAATTCAATCTGTTTATGTGGAGCATCCGCTGTACACATCCTTGTGAATGAGCTGTTACTATGGAAACGATAACGTATCAGAATGAGTGCATTAATATAAACCTGCACTACTGTCAGAGCTGCTGTTATAGAAAGTTAATCAACACCTTCTGACCAATCAGAATCCAGAATTCATCAGCGCTGTAGTTTAATGCAAAGCTACCTGATGTAGAATAAACAACACTATCCGCTAAAAGTCTATTATTCTGTTCATTTACAGAGTAGCTAGCAATGATGCTGTCTTTATTAGCAACTCGTTTAGTTTTAAGCTTATATCAGAATGTTTTTTTTTTTTTTAATTAAAATCCATTGTTATTTAAGAAAAGTTCACTTGACATTGTGATGCAGGTTCATGGTAAAGAAAATGACTGAACACCAAAGTGACTGATAAACACACAAAAAATGCACACAAAATTATAAATTTAAACACAAGATTAAATCCTGTAACCAACATCCCTCAACAACACACCGATATCTCAATATTTAATACTGTTTAGCAAATTCTGTTTAGAAATTGTTGTTCTCTGTTTGTATTTTTCCCCATCTTTTTCGTTTTTGTATTCATTCTTGTTTTGCTGTGCATTCACCAATTATTTTCTCTTTTTTCTCCTTTTATGCTTTTTATTTTAAACTTTTCTTCTGCTTTTTTGTAATTGTTTAAATTTTTTTAAATTATTATTATTAATTTTTTAAAATTATTTTATTCTAAATTTTTATTAAATAATTCAATTATTATTCAATCAATTGTTATTATTTAAAAAAATATTTTTTAAAAATTATTTATTTTCCTTTTTTTTTTTTCCTCTTGCTCTCCCTCTTTTAGAAGTGGCTTTAGTAGATGGTTAAAAATGTAGCGTTATATATTGCTAATGTATATAAAAACATTAAAACATCCTTCCAACTGAAGATTTTTGCTCCATCCCCCTTCAAAAAAAGAGTTTTTAAAAATAAAAACAAGAAAATGATTATTCTGTCTAAATAAAGCAACTTTAATAAAGAAACTAAAAAAAATCATTTTGTGGAAGTGAAGTAACTCTAAGAAGTTTTAAAAACACGATCAGATGCACGAAGGTTTCTTTTATCAACTTTTTAAAATTAAAGTTAATCTGGTAATAAAAGTTATGATGATTGATGACTTTGAAATCGTGTTGTGTGTGAATTCCCTCTCCTCCTCCTCCTCCCCCCATCCCTCCTCTCCTCCATTTTATAAACCAAACGACATAATAAACACTCGGGCGTCCCACAGGGATCCGCCGTAGGTCCGCTTTTATTTACGTTATACAAGCTTTTATTTGGACTGTACCATTTTAACACACACTACGTGCTCATCTTCACATTACTGAACTACTCTTCTCTATTTTATACACAAACACCAAGCAGCCATGATGATGGGATTCTTCTGAAAACAAGCTCCAGGGCTGGAGATGTCTTATGAAGCCCACGGTAATGTATAACAAACACTTCATTGTGTGTGTATGTGTGTGTGTGTGTGTGTGTGTGTTTGCTCATGAGTCATACCTAATGTATGCAGTTTCATCACATTTACAACACATTTCAGAACATTGCACCATATAGCGCCACAGAAAACACACACATCACACACACATCACACACACATCGTGCCATGGAGCTCGAATTGATTTGACCTTGATTTACAAATTGTTCAGAAAAATTGACCACCGCTGGTTAACAAAGGGGAATGAATATAAATCCATGGAGACTGTATCAAAATTCAATTACACACACCGAGCGCTGACCCTAATGCGACACCAGGCGAGTTGTGAAAACACACTCCTTATCATTCAATTACGCTCCGGCACTCAATTATAGCCGGGTTCGGCTGAGCCGCCGTGACAAACAACAGACGCTATTAAAATGCTCTGAAACAAGAGTACTTCAGTTTTTTATGGCACAAAGCCTGAACATAACCAGTTACTAAAATCTCGACAGCGCAGTTTCGCCAGCGGTGGGAAAAACGCTAAATTAGCTTAACTGCATCAAACTTATATCCCTAACTGAAATCGCAGGTTTATATTAATGCGCATGTTAAATGATTGTTAAATGATAACATACAGTACGTTATCGTTTCTATAGTAACAGCTCATTCACAGGGACGTGGATGGCGATGATCAACATACACGGATTAATGGTGATATGGTGACGTTTCCTGTCGTTTATGCAACATTTATGGAAGGAGTCTCCAGTGTCAGCGCTTTGTAACAGTCAGAGGTAAAGCAGTAACTTTAAGGTTGCTTTTTTTTTTACTTCAAGAGAGAGAAAAAGAAGAGGTTTATAGCTTTTATAACGCAACTGAGAACAGGAACTAACTCATTTTTTGGACATTCAACAACATTAAATATACCTTTAAACGGATAAAAAGTATGACGTGTCACTCTGTAATAAATAGAAAGCTGTGAAAAATAACAGAACCACACACAGTGTTTTATTTCTTCCATAATGATATAAAGAGGTTGCCAGACAACTTGCTTTTGCACTTTCTCTTAATAGGAAACACACAATGAAGAAAAATCTGGCTTTAAAAGAAACACTGAACATTTTCTCCATTTATAGTTACATTTAATGTTCTGCGAAACAAGTTAGTTCCTGTTCTCGCTTACGTTATGGCAGCTATAAACAGTTTCCTCACCAGCCTCTCTTCTTTCTCTAGCAAAAATATCACAAGCACTGACACTGGAGACTCCTTCTCATTCATATATCATTGTATTAATTTTTTATTTTATTTTTTAATCTCTTGTCTCTTGCTTTTATGTTCCATCATATCACATTTGACAGCAAAGAAATAAAACGTGATTTTCGTCTTCAGTCCGCATTTTCTATCCCTGACTGCTTTTTTGTGTTGGTCTAGATGATATTGAAAAACCTCGCGTTGGATAAATGTACTCAAGAAAAATCTGGCAACCTCGGAGGCGTGAACTAGAAACAAGTGATCAGAAAAATTAACTTGGGTATGTGCATAACCCGAGTCTGAATATGAGTAACTTTCCCTGCATAAATACTGGATTATTTTCCGTGTTCTGGATTTTTCCGTGTTCTTGATTTTTCTAAACATGTTCTGATGCTTCGGCTCGGAAAAAACACGGCTTCCCAGAGCAAGGTCATAGGTCGAATTTGACAAACATATTAGGAATATCTTCATAAACTATTTTTGTGCAATTAACAAAAAAAGAAACCACATGTAACGCAGGTCAACTTTAGGTCTTATCGTGTTAGTAAAATTGGGATGAAGTCAATGGAATTACACTACAAATCTAAACTTATAAAGCTGTTAAAATACATTTTTACAATTTTTATCGAAAATCAATTTTTATTAGGTAGAAAATGATGCAAATGGAAATCTGTGAAATATGTGCTGCCACATTGTTGTGATGTGATGCATGTTTACGTCAGAGAACTCGGGCAAGGTGGATGTTGCCTGAGGTCCCGACTTGGAATTCTAAATTGAATGATTCCAAGTTTTGCGTTACACTTTTCCCATGTTGGAAGACGGAATTCCGAGTACAATGGATTGTAGCATTAAATTGCGCCTTTGAATACAGCTCATTGTTACTATTTTATATTTTCTTATTGTAAATTTCACAGACAAATATAAAGAAGGTGGTTTTATATATATATATATATATATATATATATATATATATATACACATATATATATATATATATATATATATATATATATATATATATATACATATATATATATATATATATATATATATATATATATAAGGGGAAATAAATATTGTGTTGATGTTTTTGCTTCACACTGCAGCTATGACATATTTTACAAAACATTAGAAGCTCGTTTGTGAATCATTTTTGTGATACGGTAAAAGATCAGTTTTGATTTTTTTTTTTTTTTCATATTTTTGTGATATGAAAATATCATGATGTGGAACATCTTTCAGCACACACTAACACAATTTGGACTCCACAGTGATATAGAGACGTGTGTTTTCTCTCCTCAAACACACACTCGGCCCTGCTTAATGAGCTGACCAGCTGAATCCAGTGTGTGTAATGAGGCGGGATGATAAACTCTCTCCAGAATGGAGTCTGACATTCCAGGAATATCGTTATCCTCAGCGATATCTATACGATAAAGCCACAAGGAAAATAACAATAACAGGAAATAACACAGTTAAAGTGTTTTTTTGTTGTTGATGTTTGTCCACAATCTGCAGTACAATAATAATCATAATTAGTGTTTCATTAAACATGAACTATCTCTCTTTTTTATGTAAAGTGGGAGGGGCTAATACTGGGTACTGTGTAAGCTCCACCCTCTGTGATCACAGGCGTTATGCTACTCACTTCGCCCACAAAACTTTTACCAAAATTTTGCGTGTTCATGTTTAAATGTTCTTCTAATCTAAATATTAAATAATAATAAAATGCACACCAAAAAATAAGACATTCAAAATACCTAAAAATTCACTAAAGCTTACAGAAAGCATAAATTCTAAATATTAACTTTTAATATTATTGACATTTTATTTAGGCTGAAACAAACTTCTAAATATAGAAAAAAAGCCATAATCCTTGCCTGGCAAGAGAAAGCTAACCTAGAGAGAGAGAGTTAAAGCTAATCTATTGGAAGCTAAGCTATGAAGAGAAAGCTAACCTAGAGAGAGAGAGAGAGAGTTAAAGCTAATCTATTGGAAGCAAAGCAATGAAGTAAAAGCTAACCTAGAGAGAGAGAGAGAGAGAGAGAGAGAGAGAGAGAGAGAGTTAAAGCTAATCTATTGGAAGCTAAGCTATGAAGTAAAAGCTAACCTAGAGAGAGAGAGAGAGTGAGAGAGAGAGAGAGAGAGAGAGAGTTAAAGCTAATCTATTGGAAGCTAAGCTATGAAGAGAAAGCTAACCTAGAGAGAGAGAGAGAGAGAGAGAGAGAGAGAGTTAAAGCTAATCTATTGGAAGCTAAGCTATGAAGAGAAAGCTAACCTAGAGAGAGAGAGAGAGAGAGAGAGAGAGTTAAAGCTAATCTATTGGAAGCTAAGCTATGAAGAGAAAGCTAACCTAGAGAGAGAGAGAGAGAGAGAGAGAGAGAGAGAGAGAGTTAAAGCTAATCTATTGGAAGCTAAGCTATGAAGTAAAAGCTAACCTAGAGAGAGAGAGAGAGAGAGAGAGTGAGAGAGAGAGAGAGAGAGAGAGAGAGTTAAAGCTAATCTATTGGAAGCTAAGCTATGAAGGGAAAGCTAACCTAGAGAGAGAGAGAGTTAAAGCTAATCTATTGGAAGCCAAGCTATGAAGTGAAAGCTAACCTAGCGAGTGAAAGCTAATGTAGCGAGCATGGCTACTGTGTAACTCTGTAAATAGGTGTTTGTTACGTGAAGGTTGAATTCTGGTTCTGCATTATTGTGTTTAGTCAGAAAGATAGCTGTCAATGAAGTCACTTAATTAGAATATTAGGCCACGCCCAGCGCAGCAGCATGAGATAAGAGAACTGTCTGGGTGGGCGTGGCCTAATATTTTTTATTGTTTTTTAATCCAGGCTTTACTGCATGTTTAAAGTACACTTTAGAAAGTACACTTTATTCCCTGAGATTTTGAGAAGTGGTGTGTTGAACTTTGGGCATCTTTAAACGGAACGTTTTTTTGGCGACTATGATTTTTTTTTATTATTATTATTTTTATTATTTTGCATTTTAATTACAGTAAATTATGTAAAACATCCACGAAGTGAATTGAACTGATATTTAGAAAACAATTCAATATTTCATTTGTGAATCAAATTCTCAAACGTTTATGGATTTTTTAATTTTTTTGAGAAATTTGAATATTTATGTTTGATACTGAATTGAACAAATCTGATCAACTGATCTATTGACCATGAAGTAAATTATTTGAATTGAACAACTTTTATATTCAGGTGTTTTATTAAATTTAAACATTTTTAACTTTTCCAGCTAGTTTTTAACCACACTTATTTTAATTCAACATTTTCAGTTAAACTGTTCATCAAATTTTTTTTTAAACTTTTTTTACTCATATTTTAGTAGATTTTTTTGTTCTAAATTTCCGGTTTCTATATATGCAGTGTAATCCTTTTTTTTTTTTTTTTGAGATATTTGGGCGTTTTTGTTGTTGTTGTTTTTAAATCATAATTGAATTTTTCCTAACCTGATTCAATAAATCAGACCTGAAGTGAGAACGTGTAATTTGAGCTCTAAATCAGGGAAAGTTCTGCTTACAAATCACATTCTTTCCGTCGCTGGAGCACAGCGGTTGCATCACGCTGCTGGATGCTGAAAATCTGCTTCTGTTTTATTGCCTTCCTGTAAAATCAGAGTGTAAAGTAATCTAAAATAGACCACTAACACACGCAGGAATGAAAAATAAACAATGTTGTGTTTTAGCTTTCTTTACACCGACTTCCTGCTGCGTTTAGGATTCAATTAGATTTCAGTTTCTCGCACGTTCACACTCTTCCTCACTCTGCCTCTTCTCCTCTCTCTCTCTCTCTCTCTCTCTTTCTCTGCTGTATTTTCAATTGAACAGTCGTGTTTACGTCTCAGTCAGTCTCAGACTTCCCTCCCAGAACAGAATTGAATTCCTCACCTCTTGACCTTACATCTTATTTCTTATCTGCTTCTTTATAGCTATATATTTGGGAGTTATTACAGTGTGAAAATAAGAAAATAAGAAAAGCACTTCCTTTCCCTGAATCAGTGAGGGGGGTTTTTTTGGAAAGAGGCAACGTCACATGACATCTCGAGAAAACGTAGAGGAGACACAGAGCTGGAGGAAACGTTATTTAAACACGGATGATGTGGAGAAAACTCACACGCCTGCTGATGTCTCAGAAATGTGACAGCCGTGACAGGAATTGAGGAAATGAACAGATGTGAAGATGAAAAAAACAACAACTTTATTACGTTTTCTCTTCGCTTAGATGCAATTTTTATAGCAATTTTTATATACTTGTATATATATGAACATAATATCAAACTTTTAAAGTGAACTGAACATCTTCAACTTTTATTATTTTTTTGTCATATTCAGGTGTTTATTTATATATTTTGTTTATTTATTTATTTATTTATTGAACTGAACAACTATTATAGATGTGCCTTTGTAGCATTTGAATGTTATTTATTTATTTGTTTATTTATTTATTTGTATACTTATTGAACGTTAAAGCTTTGTTTTTGTAATATTTCTAATGATCTGTCTATCTATCTATCTATCTATCTATCTATCTATCTATCTATCATTGAACATTATAGGCTATTTTATTAACATTTAAATTAATATTTATTATTGAATTTGTTTTTGTAATTTTTTGAAGCTATTTGTTTGTTTGTATATTTATTTATTATTCAATGTTACAGCTTTATCTTCGTTGTTGTAGGGTTATTTATTTATTTATTTATTTATTTATTTATTCAATGTTACAACTTTATCTTTATTATTTATTTATTTATTTATTTATTTATTCAATGTTACAACTTTGTCTTTGTTATTGTAAAGTTATTTGTTTGTTTGTTTGTTTGTTTGTTTTTCAATGTTACAGCTTTACGTTTCTCATATTGTGAGGTTGTTTATTTATTTGTTTGTTCATATATAAAATTAAACATTACTTGAACATTATATTGACATTTATACTACATTTGGACGTTTAATTTTGTTTTTAATCAACATGCCCACTTTTTATAGATTTTGTTGCAGTATGTATTTATTGAACTGAACACCTTTCATAAAGTTGCAACTTTTTATTTATTTATTTTATTTATTTATTTATTTATTTATTTATTTATTTATTTATTTATTTATTTATTTATTTATTTATTTTATTACTGTAACCTCACACCTCGTCTTTATGCAGTATAAAAAATGAAGGTCCAGATATGATGAATTGTGTGCGTGTGTGTGTGTGTGTGTGTGTGTGTGTGTGTAGAATGTACATTACAATTACAAAGTGCTGACTTTCTATAGGCAGAAGAATAATGTTCTGCATTGTACATGTACACTTTAATAACTCTGTTTAGCAGCAGCGCCTCGACCGTTTCTGTGTGTTTCAGTGCGAGTGAATTCATGAGAGAGAAAATGAGAGAGAGAGAGAGAGAGAGAGAGAGAAATGCAAAGCGCTCATTACACACTCGGGTCCACTACACTGAACCGCTTTTATTTCATTATACATCACACACACTAATACTGTTCACTCTTTTCTCTGAACTCTCAAAAACCTTCTCTAATATGAAATGTCCACTACTAACATCACACACACACACACACACACACGCACACGCACACACACACAGGGTTTGTCTCAGATTTAAACTCTTTCTGGATTAGTAAAGATTAAGTGAGTAAATTATTATATTATTGTTTAATTATTAAACCTCTGATGCTGGGAGAGGCTGTGTGTGTGTGAAGTGAAGTGACTTGTGGCCAAGTGTAGTGACCCATACTAGGAATTTGTGCTCTGCATTTAACCCATCCAAGTGCACACACACACACAGTAGTGAACACACACACCCGGAGCAGTTGGGGGTTCGGTGCCTTGCTCAAGGGTCTCACCTCAGTCGTGGTATTGAGGGTGGGAGAGAGCGCTGGTCATTCACTCCCCCCACCTACAATCCCTCCCGGACCTGAGACTCGAACCCACAACCTTCAGAACTTCACCTTCGGGTTGCAAGTCCGACTCTCTACGACTGCCCCAATGTATGTATGTATGTATATATATATATATATATGTGTGTGTGTGTGTGTGTGTGTGTGTGTGTGTGTGTGTGTGTGTGTGTGTGTGTGTGTGTGTGTGAGAGAGAGAGAATGTGTATGTGTGATGATAAGGTTCTATAGACACAGACACACTGCTGTAATAATAAAGGTTCCTCAGGGGTTCTTTCCAAAGAGGTCCTGCAATCCACACAGAACCTCCCAGTGTTCCTCAGACAGAGAGAACCATTTACAACCATACACATCATATTTCTAAAAGTGTACACTGAGACAGACAGATAGATAGACAGATAGACAGATAGACAGACAGATAGATACATAGAGACAGTTAGTTGGATTGGAGGGATAGATGTATGTATACACAGTCCAATAATGATGGATGGGTAGACACCTTGTCAGGATGGATGTATACACAATTAGATGGATGCATGGATGGATGGATGGAAAGACAGCTGGTCAGATGGAAAGGTGGATGGGTAGATGGATTTATACAATCAGACAGAGATGGATGGATGGATGGATGGATGGATGCATAAACAGCTGGACAGATGGATGGGTGTATGGGTAGGTGGATTTATACAATCAGACAGAGATGGATGGATGGATGGATGCATAAACAGCCGGACAGATGGATGGGTGGATGGGTAGATGGATTTATACAATAGGACAGAGATGGATGGATGGATGGATTGATGCATAAACAGCCAGACAGATGGATGGGTGGATGGATTTATACACTGTCAGAGACAGATAGACAGATAGGTGGATGGATAGACAGCTGGACAAGTGATGGATGAACCAGTGGGTGAATGGATGGAGTGATGAGCAAAGAGATTTATACACAGTCAGGAAGACAGGTATCAGATGGATGGATGGAAAGATGAAGGGATAGACAGCTGGTCAGATGGATGGATAGATTGAGAGAATAAATATGTGAATAGGAAGTACTTTACACATTCACCAGAAATGAAATATAAAGTATACTTTACACACACACACACACACACACACACACACACACACACTCTTCACACACACTCTTCACACACACACACACACACACACACACACACACACACAGAGCACACTTTACTTACACACACCACAACACACTCTCTACACACAACACACTTTACTTACATACACACACTCTACACACACAGACATACTTTACTTACACACACACACACACACACGAACACTCACAGCACACTTTATTTATACACACACTCTACACACACTTTACTCTTTGGACACAAACTCTACACTTTATACATACACACACACACACACACACACACACACTGCAGTTTATGTGTAATAGTTAGTAAACTGTGTTACACATGTTATAGTGTGTAATCTATAAAATTCATCAATGTATTCTGAGACGCACCACTCCTACACACACAGACGCACACATATACACACACACACAAACACACACCCACGACACCCCACCCACACCCACACCCACACACACACTCAGAACTAGTAAGTGAAATGAGACATGTCCGGTGTGCACTCAGAGCAGCTGATATGTATAAAGACAGTTTAAAGCGGCTGTGTCTCAAATCCTCAAATCAGCTAGGGCCCTTACCTTTGTAGAGGAAGTGCTGGTGTCTATCCTCATCTGAGTGGCGACGAGAACCGACATCACGTATGGCGTCTGGTTCCTCCGGTTCTCAATTGGAGAGATGTATGTGTGTGTGTGTGTGTGTGTGTGTGTGTGTATGTGTGTGTGTGTGAGAGAGAGAGAAAGAGAGAGAATTGGGTGGGATTGTAATTGGGGAAGTCCACTAGCAGCTCTCGTTCCCTTGCTCCCTATTTTTTTTTTCTTTGAATCCCACTATCACTCCGTCTCTGTGATGTGATGTGATTCCTCCACACCCGGAGCTCACAGCTCTCTCCGTCTCTCTCTCTCTCTGTCTCTCTCTCTCTCTCTCTCTGCACTCCCGCGCTCTCTGAAGCGTGAGGTGAACCACTTGTAAATTCTGGGCAGACTTTGAAACACACACACACACACACACACAGCACGCAGAGCCTGCAAATGGATTTGGCAGTGGAGAAATAGAAAGTGGGGTTGTATACTGTGTGTGTGTGTGTGTGTGTGTGTGTGTTTACATTCACGTCCCCATCTTCACTCCCGAGTCGTGGGGTGTGATGATGGATCAAATCGATCTCTAGCGGTTAGCAGTTAGCCGATGATTAAGTGCAGCTGATATTTTATGCTGGGTGTAAATATAAAGCCGACAGGAAGGCGGCCGAGAAAACACACGTTTGTTTACAGAAAATAAATAACAACAAGCGCTTTACCTCGTCCCGGTAGATTTTATAAAAAACTATATTTTATATTTGTACAACAGAGATGAAGTTCAGGGAGTGATATATTACAGATGATCTGCATTACAAAATATATATATATATATATATATATATATATATATATATATATATATATATTAATCATGTCACTTTTAATAAACTATAAATACTGTTATTTTAACATTTCACTTTACTTTTTTTAAATTTTTTATTTTACTTTTTAAAAAATAAGGTATTTCTAAAATACTTTTAAAGAAAACTACTGATCAAAAGAGCACAACATAATAATAATAATAATAATAGTAATAATAATAATAATAATAACAATAATAATAATAATAATTTGAGGAGAACAATCAATTTTTTTTTTTTGCTGTTTGTTAGTGTTTTATTACAGTTGAATGTTTAAGTGAAGAAACAGTTTCCAGATTTTTCAGTATTTGGACTTTTTTTTTCTTGAACTGAAATTAATTTATTTGATTGAACACCTTCAAAATTTTTGCAGGGAGGTTTTTATAACATAGAACTTAATATTTTTAGTATGATAATCGAATATGGATATTTATTTATTTATTTATTTGTTTGTTTGAATAAATGTTTTCAAATTTCAAAGAATTGTGGGTGTTTTATTACATTTTTATAATGTGAACTAAAACCTTCATCTTTAACAACTTCTTATTTATTTATTTATTTATTTATTATTTGTTTGTTTATTTATTTGACAGATCACCTTCAAATTTAAGGATTTTTCTTCACACGTAGGTGCTTTATTACACTTTTTTAAATTTTACTTTATTTTTAAGTGAAACGAAGTCTTTTTTTTCAATATTTGGACATTACTGTTTGTTTGTTTGTCTTTTTAAAGGAACTATTTGCAGGTAGCTGCTTTGCTACATCTTCTAAATGAACTAAAATCTTCAATTTGTATATTTTTCAATATTTGGACATTACCCATCTATCTATCTATCTATCTATCTGTCTGTCTATCTATCTATCTATCTGTCTGTCTATCTACTTGATAGAACACCTTCAAAATTTTTCACAGACGTGTGTTTTATTATGTTTTTTCAGAACTAAAAGCTTCAACATTCCGAACTTTTTTTGCAACATTTATTTATTTATTTGTTTGTTTGTTTGTTTGTTTGTTGCCTTCAAATTTTAAGGATTTTTTTTTTTTGCAAGTGGGTGTTTTATTACATTTTTTTAAGTGAACTAAATTCTTCAACTTCATTACTTTTTTGAAATATTTGGACATTAATTGTTTGTTTGTATGTTTGTTTATTCCTTGTTCTTTTTTTTCTACTTTTATTGCTTCTTCCACATTTACGAAAGCAAACAAACAAAACAATTCATAAAAGCAGAATATTCACAAACCCTGATTTATGTCTGACGGATAAACGTGGCCAAATCCTGATCTACAGGAAGCAGTAGAGCACTTTTTGTGTTCTCTCTCTCTCTCTGTCTCTCTCTCTCTCTCTCTCTCTCACACACACACACACACACACAGAACTTTTACTTTCTCCTCAAAGTCTCTTATATCATTGTGTTTTTATTAGGCTCAGTGTGAGGCTCGCTCCCTCTATAAAGTCTAGTAGATGAAGTGTGCAAGAGCTTACACACACACACACACTCACACACACACACGTAGACATATCCATACATTAACACACATCTATTCACGATATTACACATATTTGTTACCAGGAAGCTTAAATGTATTAAAAATATTTTGATTGAAAATAATCTGATATCTTTTCGGATATTTTTTTTGAAAAATTTGACATTTTTCAAAAACATTTTCTGCAGCTCAGGAGCTTTGTTAAAGCTGAACAAAACCCTATAGTGTGTGTGTGTGTGTGTGTTTATAATGATCTAGTTACAAACTTTTTATTATTCCTGACCACAACGCAGAACAATGGTAAAGAAATCCTGGCATGAAGTGGGATCAATTCATTAATGTTAACGTTAATGTACGCACTAAATACTAACGTTTACATGCACATCAGATTCCAGGTCTGTATTTCAGGTCTATATTCGGGTTGCAGCCATATTCCGAATACGATGTTTATATGTGTCCAGGCATCAGAATATTCCTGTAAACACGGTTGATGTAAGTATGTCGATATACACACGTGCTTTTCCTTTCCCGCTGTTATTTCCCGTGAGATTCAAGATGCTGCCGTCGGTTATAGAGAATGCTCAGTTATTAGTTTTATTACTACTATTCACATTAATTTAATTAGGACTCTAACACTTATAATAACACCGCCTCGAAAAGGAAAAGGACGGGTAAGCATCTGTTAGCTCCCACAATTCCTTGCAGACCGAGCATGCGCATGTATCTACTTTGAGTGGATTTTCTGATTGAGGTGTTTACATGCAACAAATTTCCAATTAAAACAGAAGTATTCCAGTGGCAGGAATCGGAATTTGGGGAATCTGAATATTGTATTTATCTGAATCGGGCAATCGGATTGCAATGTTTACATTGCGACTTAATACTAATTAGAATACTGGCAAATTCTGATTAATATCTGAACACCGATGTGCATGTAAATGTAATCAAACGCTACGTCAGTTAAAGGAATTAATTTGTGAAGTGCTTCCTGTTACAGGTATGAAAATGGATTTGAAAAACCCTGAGAAACTGAAACTGGTTTTATGATCATGCCTTCCAGATACATGTACTAGTATTGTGCAGAAATATTGAGCTCACACACACACACACACTGGCACACACACACACACACACACTACAAAAAGTAAGACAAATTTTGGTATAATGTCACGGCTGATGGTTTGTTCTGATGAAACTTCACGCAGCCTTGTTTCCCCACAGGCCTCTCTGAAGGCTACCTGCGTCCATCTTCACCGAGTCCTGCATGGCCGACTGGGTGGAAAGTTGGAAAGAACGCGTCCTGACAAGGTTCCCCCTCCTCTCCTGTGTGTGTGTGTGTGTGTGTGTGTGTGTGTGTGTGTGTACTGGAATGGATAGCATGCTCGCTCGCTCTCCTGAGAGCGAGGTGATGAAATTCAGAAGGAGATTTATGGCAGTGTTTTAGGAGGAGTGTGAAACGACTCGCTCGGGAAGACAGCCGGAGGAAGAGGCGGTACGGGACTCGGCATACATCAGGACAGCGTTTCTGTTCAACTTAAACACCGTACAGTTCTGCATAAACTATGGGATTGGCTTCAGGAGTGAATCTACACAACCTGTGTACACACAAAAGGTTCACAGTCCTCAGTGAATCATTTACGATTCACCGAATCACTGAATCACTGAATCACTGAGTCATTTACATAAAGCCCATTCTTCCCTGCTGCTTGTGATTTCCATCTCAGCAGGTTTGGTGGTAATTAGACGGATGTTTTCACGTTAAATAAAATGGAATATGCCACTTTTCGGCGTCCGTTTGTCAGTTTGATTAACAGCGTGTATTTATCGTCACGCTGACACCGGCGCAGGATACGAGTGTAGATTTCCGGCTTCTACTAAAAAGCCACAAGGCGGAAAAATAAAAAGATGGAATCTGAGAAGTGATATTATAAAATTCATACATAGTTTAAAGGGACAATGATGAAATGATGCTAACGTAGCTAAGCGGTTCTTCAGGGATGTCACACAGATGTGGTTTAGGACACAGGCGGCCATCTTGGGCATCCAGAATGACTGTTTTCTGGATTTGTTCAGAAGGTTGTTGATTAATTTTCTAGAACATTCAGCTCTGACTGTAGTGCAGGTTTATATTAATACGCTGGTTCTGATACGTTATCGTTTCTATAGTAACAGCTCATTCACAGGGACGTGTACAGCGGACGCTCCACATAAACTGATTAAAAAGAGTGTGTAATTGATATGTAAGGAGATGTTTATTTAACATTTACAGAAGGAGTCTCCAGTGTCAGAGGTAAAGCTGTAACTTTTGTAAGTTTTCCGATGTGTTCAGCACAAAGGAGTTGTTTTTTTTTTTTTTTTTTTCTGTCTTATTAACTTTAAGAGAGAAGAAACAAGGTAATGACTGTATGGTTACATTAAATGTAACTATAAATGGATAAAAAGTATGAATTATCGTTCTTTAATTAATAAAACATTGTCATTGTTGAAAAACTGCAGCGGTGTAAGAGGAATAAAACACTTCAGGACGTGCTTTTATGGGAAAATAATCAACTTCGGCGTGGTACCAGTGACTCCGCTTCACCACGCCAACCTCTCGTTGATTATTTTCCTGTAACAGCCCAACATACAGTGGTTTATTTCTTACTTGCCATGTCTTTATATATATATAATACAATATAATATACAACAGGCAATAAACAAACAGGAAGTTGGAAGGAAATCTGCAGAGGTTTTACACTCACAGTGCTATAAATCCTGGCAGAAATTGTTCCAGAATGAGTGTAAATGATGACGGCTAACCTTTCTGTCCGCTGTAAATCGCGCCTCGGGATTAATATGAGCTAAAATAAATGAGCTATAATAACCTCCTGGATCCCTGCAAACAGCCACGAAGTGCATTTAAGTAAAAAAAAAAAAAAACACTACCATGGGGCAGGAACTTTAAAGGTTATGATTAAAGATGGCCATGAGGCTGAGAGGATTCGATGGGGCTCAGAGGGAATCGCAAATGAGCTCCAAGCTAAATTAAAGCAAATATATTATTTTACAGACGCAAATATGGGTACGGGGTAAAAAAAAATCCACCTTTTTTCATTTCCTATGACATTTGTACTATTAGCGTGACGCTGAGCTCGCGGCAAATGTCAAACGCTTCATCGGGATCGTTTGGTAAAGAGCTATAATCTGTCTAGTCAGCGTTTTTACTTCGTTTTTTTAAGTGTCATCACAAAAGAGTTCATTTTAAAGAAGTTCGGACAAAAGCGAAGTTTGTTTTGTGTGTGTGAAGTTTGTTTTTTTTTTAGTTTTGTCTGCAAAAAGAGCTACAAAGCTAGTGCAGCTAACATGTAGCTAAAGTAGCTAACAGATTTGTAATGTGGTTTCTGTTCTCTATAAATACGTTTTACTTTTTTTTTTAAGATTATTACTCATCACACTGTACAAGATCACAATAAAAAAATAGCTTTATTCTCCAAATTTTATGGATTTATTCTTGAAATATTACAACTTTTTCCTTGTAATGATACATTATTCTCAAAATATTATGATTTTATTCTCGAGATATTATGACTCCTCTAAATATTCTTGAAATCGTGCAACTTTTTTCTCGCAGTATTGTGACTTTTTTCTCAGAATATTACGACTTTATTCTCAAGTTATTGCGACTTTTTTCCTCTGAGAAATTAGGATTTTATGCTCAAATATTATTACAAGTTTGTGGGGTTCCTTCTTCTATAAAATTAAATTTCCTGCTCAGTCATTTCAAAGTTCTAACACTAATAATAATGTGATGCTGATGCAGCAGAATATTAAATATTTGTAAATTATTTCTTTATTTTCGTTGTTCTGATATGAACCTTTCTGTCATAGTGTTATATCTTTATTCTCCAACTCTTGTGATTTTTTCCAAAAACAACTTTATTCTCAAAAATGTCATATTTTTATGGTTGAAACATATTTTTATGGTTTATGGTGGCCCTAAAATGCTGTCGTAACATCTGGATCTGTACAGATGAAAGAAATGACACACAGATTCTGATGGTTCTGTAAAGTTCACTTCGGTCTGAGCTCTTATTCATGTACTGTTAATGTGACTGAAGACTCTTATTGATCTACACACACACACACACACACACACACACACACACACACTGGCACACAGTGAGTCATCTGAGGCCATCTTCACACACACACACACACAGGAAAAGGATTCAAGTGTCAGTGCCGTGGCTGCATCAGTGAGTCTCAGCTCTTTGCAAATCACTCAATCAGGAAAAACCTATTTCTTAAATCAAACACGTTCACTGCATTCAAATATCTGAACCTTCACACACACACACACACACACACACACGCACACACACACGCACACAATCGCACACACGTGCACACACTCACACATGCACACGCTCACAAACACTGAGGTAGGTGCGTGTGCCTACATTACACTTTCAGATTTTGCCATCTTTTATTACAGTTTACAGACAGACAGACAGAAAAAAAGAGATAGAAAGACAGACAAATAGACAGACAGATAGATGGAGAGACACAGAGACAGACAGGCAAACAGATTAAAAAGAAAGACAGATGGACGAAGAGAACAACAGACAGAGAGACAGACAAACAATGATAGAAAAGTAGACAGAGATAGAAAGACAGAGATGGAAAGACAGATAGATAGATAGATAGATAGATAGATAGATAGATAGATAGATAGATAGAAATAAGGGAGTCAAATAGGAAGAGAGACAAGACAGACAGGCAATGATGGAAAGACAGACAGACAGAAAGACAGATAGCGATAGAGAGACAGAGAGTCAGACCGGCAGATAGAAAGACAGACAGAGATAGAAGGACAGATAGACAGACAGACAGGCAATGATAGAAAGACAGACAGACAGATAGAGATAGAAAGACAGACAGACAGACAATGATAGAAAGACAGACAGAGAGACAGACAGTCAGACCGGCAGATAGAAAGACAGACAGAGATAGAAAGATAGACAGACAGACAGACAGGCAATGATAGAAAGACAGACAGAGAGACAGACAGACAGAAAGACAGATAGAGATAGAAAGACAGACAGACAGACAATGATAGAGAAACAGACAGTCAGACAGGCAGTTAGAAAGACAGACAGAGATAGAAAGACAGACAGGCAGACCGAGATAGAAAGATAGACAGACAGACAATGATAGAAAGAAAGACAGAGAGACAGACAGTCAGACAGAGATAGAAGGACAGACAGACATTGACAGACAGACAGACAGACAGACAGACAGATAGACAGATAGACAGACAGAGATAGAAACGCAGGTAGAAAGACAGACAGACAATGATAGAAAGACAGAGAGAGAGATAGACAGTCAGACAGTCAGACAGAGATAGATGGACAGACAGACAGACAGAGATAGAAGGACAGATAGAAAGACAGACAGACAATGATAGAAAGACAGAAGGAGAGACAGACAGACAGACAGTCAGACAGAGATAGAAGGACAGATAGAAAGACAGACAATGATAGAAAGACAGACAGAGAGATAGACAGTCAGACAGTCAGACAGAGATAGATGGACAGACAGACAGACAGACAGACAGACAGACAGAGATAGAAGGACACATAGAAAGACAGACAGACAATGATAGAAAGACAGAAGGAGAGACAGACAGACAGACAGTCAGACAGAGATAGAAGGACAGATAGAAAGACAGACAATGATAGAAAGACAGACAGAGAGATAGACAGTCAGACAGTCAGACAGAGATAGATGGACAGACAGACAGACAGACAGACAGACAGAGATAGAAGGACAGATAGAAAGACAGACAGACAATGATAGAAAGACAGACAGACAATGATAGAAAGACAGACAGATAGATAGAAAGTCAGAGAGATATGTAGTATTTGGTAAAAAGAGGTATATGAGTATTTACTGAGACTTCATATACAACACCTCACTCTTGTCTGCATCTTATAAATTATAACTGTTATGTGTTAGAGTTCTACACAGAACCTTTCCGGTTCCCGAGAGGAACAAACTGAAGAACTCTGTATAAGAAATCTAGAACCGCAAAGAGTGCAGATCCTCTAAAAGATCCTCATACCCATCATCAACAGAGACCCATCATCAGATCCACAGAGTTCAGGCTCTGACAGTTAAAAACCCAGTTATTTTACTCATTTCATTTTATTATTTCAATTCATTTCATGTTACTGTGTTACTCTGGGTGTAGTTGCCCTGTGGCCCAGCAGAGGGCGTGATTCCTCTATTTATTCTCCTCTCTCATCCTTTCAAGCTGAATTAAAGGAAAGAAGAAGAAGAAGAAACAGAAATATAGACATTAGTAGTGTTATTTTTGTATTTTACTTTCACTTTCCTTAGGTTTTATTTTTCGGTATTATTTCTGTTATAACAAGTTTTATATTCACAAACACACTCCGATATTAATGATGACTAAATGAACATGAGCGCATGGAAGTAGTCTAGCTGATGGTCAGGATGAAAGTATGAAAATAAAGTATGTGTATCAACAATTCATTGGTTTGTTTTTGTGAACATTTTGTAAAATATGCAAATGTTCAGTCAAAGTTGGAAACTGACAATTGGAAGCAAACTCACAATTTTTCCCCATGATTTGGGTTTAAATGAATCAGAATTAAACTACGAACAGAACAGGTTTAGTAATGAAGACTCGAGAGTAAACAAGACTTAGCAATGCGAGTTACAAACTGCGGGAATTTTGTACAGGAAAATAAAAAAACAATATTTTTCATTTTGGAGAGTGTGTGAGAGTTTTTGGAGAGTTTGAGGGTTTTTAGAGAGTTTGTGAGAGTTTGTGAGAGTGTGTGAGAGTTTTTGGAGAGTTTATGAGAGCTTTGCGAGTTTCCGGAGAGTTTGTGGGAGTTTGTGAGAGTTTGTGGAGAGTTTGAGAGTTTTTGGAGAGATTTTGGAGAGTTTGAGAGTTTTGGAAAGTTTGTGAGAGTTTTTGGAGAGTTTGTGGAGAGTTTGTGAGAGTTTTTGGAGAGATTGTGAGTTTTTGGAGATTTTGGGAGAGTTTGTGGAGAGTTTGGGAGAGTTTTTGGAGAGTTTGTGGAGAGTTTTTGGAGAGTTTATGAGAGTTTTTGGCGAGATTGTGAGAGTTTGTGGAGAGTTTGGGAGAGTTTGGGAGAGTTTTTGGAGAATTTGGGAGAGTTTTTGGAGAGTTTGTGGAGAGTTTATGGAGAGTTTGTGGAGAGTTTGAGAGTTTTTGGAAAGTTTGTGGAGACTTTATGAGAAGCTGAAACCACATTAACAAGTTCAGAAGCTTGCATGCTCCCTGTAGTTCCATATGGAACACCATAAACACCACAAAATATGTTCTGTCCTTATAATACAAAACATGTCACAAGTAAAGTGTGTCAAAAATGGATTGGTACAAAAAAACTTTGTGTCAAATAATCATTAATCACACCATTGTTCTCAGTAACCATTAATAACACCATTGTTCTCAACAACCAATCACCGATCATCATTGTTCTCAATAACTAATCACTGAACACCATTGTTCTGAACGATCAATTACTGATCACCATTGTCCTCAGTAGCCAATCACTGATCACCATTGTTCTCCATAACTAATCACCGATCATCATTCTTCTCAACAACCAATCACCGATCATCATTGTCCTCACTAACTAATGACTAATGTTCTGAATGATCAATCACTGATCACCATTGTTCTCCATAACTAATCACCGATCATCATTCTTCTCAACAACCAATCACCGATCATCATTGTCCTCACTAACGAATGACTGAACACCATTGTTCACACCGACCAATCACTGATCACCATTGTTCTGAATGATCAATCACTGATCACCATTGTTCTGAATGATCAATCACTGATCACCATTGTTTGTCCATCTCCACTCTTCAACGTAAACTCTCTTCCTGGTGATATTTACAGTATTAAAAGCGAGATATTCCAAATGTAACCATATCAATTAATCTGTGTTCTTGATAGAACTGCTAGAATTCTGTAAGTATATAAATAGTTTGTTTGTGGTGCCGTGACCAAAGACAATTTCTTTCTATAAGAAATATGTTTTATGCTATTATTTTCTATTTCATTCGCATTAGCGACTTTCCTCTGGAAAGAGTTCTGGCTCAGATGTTCTCAGGTTGGTTATTTTAGTCCACACCCGAGTGTTCTCTCCTGCCTAAAGAACTACAGCCAGGGGGAGACCTCACCACGGTTCTGTTTAAACAGACTAAACTCTGTGCATGTGAAAGCCTCCTCAGAGACTCATACATGCTAATCTCAGTGCAGCTGCTGTAATTTATCACAGCGTGTCTCTGGAGGCACAAGCAGCACTATATATATACACGTTTAAGCCGGAGTCAGTGTGTATGAAGAGTTATGGATGATTCAGGCTGAGGGAGTGAAATAGAAAGAATGCCCTGTGTTCTTGGTGAGAGGAATAATGGACTCTTTCCTTATTTATATAGACCAGTGGGTGCCAAATATTAATCCATTCATTCATTCCAATGGCAAATTCTTCTCCAAACATTGTTAATTCCTAATATTTCCTGAGATCCGTGTGTATACGGGATTATTTATTACAACTGTTCAGCTGTTACCTGTAATTTTCAGCTCGTTTGTACCTACAACATTGATAAATTAGGTTTTTGCAATCAAAGGAGTTGATTCCAGGAGTTGGGTTCAAACGATCACTTTCTGGATTCTCTAATCTAAGCCAAAACAATGCATTATTAATTAATTAATTAAATAAATAAATAATACGTCTCGTACTTTCTCACTTTACATCCTCTGTACGCGAATCAGCTTCACAGGATGGAATCGACGCTTGATTTCTAAAGCCTGGAATCAAAGAATCGACTCTCTATTAATTGACTCCTTAGCAAGCATCACTCAGATGTTTTATGATGATTATATTAGGAGATAGATGTTGACAATATGAATTAAAGTCCACAATTTTTATGGCCGAATCCCTTTAACGCTTCAGAATTAAATGGAATGTTGACATTTGGTGAATTTCCGGCATTAGGAAGTATTTGGTTAGTGGGTTCAATATTTGAAAATGTAAAGAAAATAGAAACTGATTCACTTTTACCTTCTCATCTTTGGTCCATCCTCTCTGGTAGTTTTCAGCCCCGGCTGTCGTGTTCATCCTGATGTCCAACAAGTTCAGTCTAAAATAAACGACTCGCTCTTATTTTTTTCCCTGCTTTCCTCACACACTGTAAAAAGTGGATAATTTCTGCCCAAATGATCCCCAGAACAAAATAAAGACCATCAAATTATACTGCAAATAAGCTCTGAGATGCTGTCGGGTGCTAACAATAGCCTACATTTATTGTGCCCTCCCTCTTTAACACACACACACACATCTCTCTCTCTCTCTCTCTCTCTCTCTCACACACACACACAGACATATCTCTCTCTCTCTCACACACACACACACACACAGACAGACATATACAAACACATCTCTCTCTCTCTCTCTCTCTCTCACACACACACACACACACACATCTCTCTCTCTCTCTCTCTCTCTCTCTCTCTCTCACACACACACACACACACAGACATCTCTCTCTCTCTCACACATAAATACACACATCTCTCTCACTCTCTCTCCCTCACACACACATGCACACACACACATACACACACTTCTCTCTCTCTCTCTCTCTCTCTCTCTCACTCACACACATGAGCACACACACCTCTCTCTCTCTCTCTCTCTCTCTCTCACACACACACACACACACCCACACACCCACAGAGGACTCCCCAGTGTTGAGACTCAGTTTTCTAATTTCTTGAGGGAAAAATAAAATTACACGCAGCTCAGTATTGAAGCGTGAAACCCATACAGTGAGAAAAGTGCTGTGTCCCAATCCTCATCTGAGACATTAAACAAAAATAAAGATAAAACTTGGCCATGAAACACGATCTCACTTTCCCACAACTCCACGTAAGCCTACTGTGATCCACACGTCCATTATTTAGAGTTATATTTTACAGTTTTTTCGATTGGTAACATGCATTGGTCAAAACTGGAGTCACATCGTCAAAACTTTTCACACAGTCAGCGAAACAAAAGTCTATGTAAACCAAACTGTGAATCATTTTTTCACTGGTTTATTACACACAAAATGCATTCAGTGACCGCATCTTCCTCTTTCGTCATTCAGACTCCAGCACCTGCAAAACACTATATATTTGCAGCACTTTTTTTTTTCAAATGCTCACACACTGCTTACAAAACTGTTAAAAACACACTCGAAACAGAATGATGGCAAATTTCATGCATTTCCGCAGTAACCACATTGAAATATATAGAAAATCTTAGCAGAATATTTACAATAAAATGAAATAATAATCAATCCAAAAACAGCTAATTGCAATTTCAGCTGAATTCAGCTGAAAGCCTTCCCAAGTGTCCTGTTTTTAGTCTCATTACCATCTTTTAGTAAAAGGGGACGGCTTTGTAATGATTTTGTTTGGAAATATGGATCAAGGAAGACAGGTTGGATGTAGGACTAGAACCTTCACAGTACTGTACATACAGAATGAGTGATTATACATGTTGATTTTTAATTTTTTTGTAATTATTATTGCAGCCCTGGAATTTCAGGATTTTTTTTTTTTCGTGTCAACCTTCCATTTTTGACAAGTAAATTACTATATGAAAATATATAGAAAAAATAAAGGATATTGAAAGAAATTACAGCATTTCTGATTCATTCTTGTTACATATAATTTATTATAGTCAATAAAGTGAAAAGGTGTTTTTCTTATTCTGTAATGAAATACTGATTTATGTGAAATATCATTCAAACATCATTCAAAAGATAAAAGTCTATCATTTATGTAATGCTCCCTGTTGTTTGAGTTTTTTATGTAAATGTGTTATGAGTGACAGTGTATGCTTTCTGAGTGAGAAATGTTGCCAGTGTTGTGGTTGAACGAGCTTTTTTTGAGACATGTATGAAGTGGTTTGAGCAAGTTTTGGAGGTGAGATTAATGCTTTGGCCAAGATTCATGTTGGTGTATATGAAGAGTTTTGAAAAAGTGGCTCCAGGATTGACTGATGCTTGTTAGCAATTGAAAAAAACTGTAATTTATATCAATAGAAGTGCATGACATGGCACATATGCCCAATTAATTCAGTATGGTTGGAGTTAATTCAGTACTTTTAAAGTTAATTTAGCACTGGAAGAATCATTTCAGTACAGTAGGCATTAACTCAGTAGTGTACAAGGTATTTCAGTACAGTCGTTGTTAATGTAGTAGTGTAAAATGTAAATTCAGGACTGCAAGAATAATTTCAGTACTGTATGTGTTAATTCAGTATTGTACAATTTAACTCAGTACTCTATGATATAGTGAATAGGGAGAAAGAATATAAGTATATCCTGTGCAGTGAAAAAATGTCCAATATAAAGCCATTTGGGATGCTGCCTATTCTACTCCCTCACCAGTGTACCCTAAAATAACAGCACATTCTCCATGCTGAACACTTCCTCTAGCACACGCCAGTTATCGAGTCATTTGGTACGTGTCCGAAGGGAGCGAGAACATCTTTCGGTTAATAGTTTCTCATCGACTTAATTAGGAAAGCCAAAAGCAATTTGTGTTGAATTTGTTCATTAGTTGGAGTGAAGTGTTTATCACTGGGGGGTTGAGTCGCTGCAGAGAGACTGAGAGAGCGGGTCGAAATGGTGCAGCGAGACTGGGAGAGCGGGTCGAGCCAGTGCAGCATGACCGGGAGAGCGGGTCGAGACGGTACAGAGTGACCAGGAGTGTGGGAGAGAGCGGGTCGAGCAAGACTGGGTGAGCGGGTCGAGCTGGTGCAGAGAGACTGGGAGAGTGGGTCAAGCGAGACTGGGAGAGCAGGTCGAGCTGGTGAAGAGAGACTGGGAGAGTGGGTCTAGCCGGTGCAGAGAGACTAGGAGAGTGGGTCTAGCCGGTGCAGAGAGACTGAGAGCAGGTCGAGCTGGTGAAGAGAGACTAGGAGAGTGGGTCGAGCGAGACTGGGAGAGCAGGTCGAGCTGGTGCAGAGAGACTAGGAGAGTGGGTCTAGCCGGTGCAGAGAGACTAGGAGAGTGGGTCTAGCCGGTGCAGAGAGACTAGGAGTGTGGGTCGAGCTGGTGCAGAGAGACTGAGAGTGGGTCGAGCCGGTGAAGAGAGACTAGGAGAGTGGGTCGAGCGAGACTGGGAGAGTGGGTCTAGCCGGTGCAGAGAGACTAGGAGTGTGGGTCTAGCCGGTGCAGAGAGACTAGGAGTGTGGGTCTAGCCGGTGCAGAGAGACAGAGAGCGGGTCGAGCTGGTGAAGAGAGACTAGGAGAGTGGGTCGAGCTGGACTGGGAGAGCGGATCGAGCTGGTGAAGAGAGACTAGGAGAGTGGGTCTAGCCGGTGCAGAGAGACTAGGAGTGTGGGTCTAGCCAGTGCAGAGAGACTGAGAGAGCGGGTCGAGCTGGTGAAGAGACACTAGGAGAGTGGGTCGAGCTGGTGCAGAGAGACTGGGAGAGTGGGTCGAGCTAGACTGGGAGAGCGGGTTGAGCTGGTGAAGAGAGACTGGGAGTGTGGGTCTAGCCGGTGCAGAGAGACTGAGAGAGCGGATCGAGCCGGTGCAGAGAGACTGAGAGAGCGGATCGAGACGGTGCAGAGAGACTGAGAGAGCGGGTCGAGCCGGTGCAGAGAGACTAGGAGAGCGGGTCAAGCTGGTGCAGAGAGACTGAGAGAGCGGGTCGAGCTGGTGCAGAGAGACTGAGAGAGCGGGTCGAGCTGGTGCAGAGAGACTAGGAGAGTGGGTCTAGCCGGTGCAGAGAGACTGAGAGAGCGGGTCAAGCTGGTGCAGAGAGACTGAGAGAGCGGGTCTAGCCGGTGCAGAGAGACTAGGAGAGCAGGTCAATCCGGTGCAGAGAGACTAGGGAGTGGGTCTAGCAGGAGCAGCAAGACTGGGAGAGCAAATAGAGCTGGATGTAGGCCAAAATGGGCAACTGTTAAAAAAAAAAAAAAAAAAACTTCAAGAAAAAAATTCTACGGTTGTCTACAAAAAAATATTATTTTACACTTATATTTTCCTAGGCAAGGATTTTTATTTATTCTATCATCGCTTACATCGCCTTCATTCTTGCCTTCTTTCATTCTTTCTTGCCCCTATTCTATCTTTCTTGCTTTGATTCTTTCTTTCTTTCTTTTCTTTGTATGTTCTTTCTTGCCTTCTTGACTTTTTGTCTTTTCTTTCTTGCCCTTATTTTACCTTTCTTGCCCTTATTCAACTTTTCTTGCTTCCATTCTTCCTTTTTTGCATTCATTTTATTTTTTCTTGCCTTCATTCTTTCTTGCTTGCTATAAAGTGGCTTCAATCTTTCCTTATTGTCTTTGTTCTTTCCTCCTTGGTACATGTGACTGTGCTCAGAATTATTCACATTCAAACTCATGTTCAAAACTAATTATCATACACCTCTCATCAAAGAAGTGATGTTCCTGTTCAACCCCAAATAAAGATCAGCTGTTTCTGTAGGATTTTCTTGATATCTTCATGGTTTCATCCAACCGCTGAAGGCGCTTACAAAGCATGTGAAGGATCTCACTGTGGAAAGGTATTGGAAAGGGGTAGAAAAGAATTTCTAAAACATTGGATGTACCGTGGAACACCGTGAAGGCCATCATCAACAAGTGGAGAAAATGGAGGACCACAATGACAATAGCAAGAACAGGACGTCCCTCCAAAACTGACGAAAGGACAAGAAGAAAACTTATCAGGGAGGCTGGCATTAAAGCAGCTACAGGAATATCTGGCAAAGTACTGGTCACTCCCTGCATGTAATACAATCCCTTGTATTCTTCAAATGTCTGGGCTATGGGTTAGGGAAGCAAGAAAGACACCGTTTGAAAATCACAGAAAATCACCTAAATCACCTCAAACCATGTGACTAAATGTGTCATAGTCTGATGAGACCAAGGTAGACATTTTTGTACATAATTCTAAAAGTTATTTTTGGCGCAAAAACAAGACACCTTATCACCCAAAGATCACCATATCCATGGTGAAGCACGGTGATGGCAGCATCATACTATGGGGATGCTTCTCTTCAGCTGGGATTGGGGCTTTAGACAAGATAGAGGGAATCATGGCTATCTCCAAACACCAATCTATTCTAGTACAAAGTCTGCAGGTCTCTGTTCAACAGCTGAAGAGGAAGAAAAATGTCACCTTCCAGAACGATAACAACCAAAAAGCTCAACTCCAAGTCAACAAAAGAATTTCTTCGGAAGAAGAAGGTCAACGTTTTGGAATGGCCCACTCAGAGCCTAGATCTAAATCTTGTCCAAAACCTGTGGTATGATTTAAAGAGGGAGTACAGGAGATCCCCTCACAATCTGATAGATCTGGAGCATTTTTGCAAGGAAGGGAGGAATAAATTTCCCTGCTTATGTAAGATATAGTTAGAAATATAACAGGGAACATCTCTGTATTCCGTGTGTGAGAGAGAGATGTTGGAGAAGGTCGACTGATTGTCAGAATGTGAACTCAATCTGGGTTGAGATGTTGAGATGTTGAGATGCTGCGTATGGAGAGATCACCCGAGGGCGTACACTGAACCGAATAAACCAGCGCCGAGACAAATTGAAGGATAAAATAAACTTCGGATTCTGATTCTGACCCAGTTCAATATTTCTGAAACAAATATACGTTCATTCAGGTCTCTGTGGAGAGGAAATGCTCCCGTGTGTTCTTCTTACACTTTCTGTCTTTGGCCTATTTACAGGGTTTCAATTTAATAAATTATTATAAAAATGCTTTAAAACTGTCACAGGTTTATATCAGTGTGCTTGTGCTAATACGTTATCGTTTCTATTGTGTCTCACTCGTTCACAGCGACTCGTACAGCTGACACTCCACATAAAGAGAATTTAAAAAACAAAAAAGTATTCTTTTTTCTTTATTATTTTTTCTTTTTTTTCTTTTCTTCTTGCTATGTTCCGTCCTTTCTTAATTTTTTCTTTTTTCTTGAATCTCTTCTTTCTCTATCTTGCTTTTCTTTCTTGAATTTCTTTTGCTTTCCTTTCCTTTACATTGTTTTCTGTCTTTCCCTTGCTTCTTTTTCTTTCTTTCTTTCTTTCTTTCTTTCTTATTTCCCATTTGTTTTCTCTTTCATGTTTACTTGCTTGTTTGCTTCTTTCTTTCTTGCTTGCTTGCTTACTTGTTTTTATTTTTCTTTCTTCCTTTCTTTCTTTCTTTCTTTCTTTCTTATTTCCCATTTGTTTCTTTCTTTCTTGCTGTGTTCTCTCTTTCCCTTCTTTCTTTCTTTCTTGCTTGCTTGCTTACTTGTTTGTTTGTTTGTTTGTTTGTTTGTTTGTTTGTTTCTTTCTTTCTTTCTTTCTTTCTTTCTTATTTCTTCCCATTTGTTTTCTCTTTCATGTTTACTTGCTTTTTTGCTTCTTTCTTTCTTGCTGTGTTCTCTCTTTCCCTTCTTTCTTTCTTTCTTTCTTTCTTTCTTGCTTACTTACTTTATGTTTGCTTCTTTCTTTCTTTCTTTCTTGCTGCATTCTCTCTTTCTCTTGCTCTCTCTCTCTCACTTGTTTACTTCTTTCTTTCCCTTTCCCTATCTTTCTTGCTTGCTTATGTGCTTGCTTCTTTCTTTCTTTTTCTTGCATGCTTTCTTCTTTCTTTTCCATATTAACACACATGTATAATCTCTGACATGGTAAGGAGATGTTTATTTAACACTTACAGAAGGAGTCTCCAGTGTCAGTGCTTTGTAGCAGTCAGAGGTAAAGCTGTCACTTGAAGTTTTCCGACATCTTCAGGACAGAGAAGTTTATGCTTTCTTTCATGGATAAAAAAGTATGATGAGCTGTTCTATAATAAATTTTAAAAAGGTAATTGTTGGTGTAAGAGGAATAAAAGGTGTTTACAGTAACTCGGCTTCTCAGGATTTTACTGTAACAGCATCAACACACAGAGTGTTTTGTTCCTGGTTTCAATAATGGACGTGAAAATGGAAAGCTGTAAGCAGATATGGAGAAGTCAGGTCGTAAATGTCACGCGACTAATTCTTTAATGAACTTCTGAAACCGAACGCTTCGGAATATGTATAGAAGGAGTCTTTCTACGGGACAACACAATGACAGTTAGCATTCTCAAATGACCATTACTCATTAGCATGACTAATAGCTAGCTGCGTGTGACTTTAACCTGAGACTCTGAGGAGGAATAGAGGATGCCGGGAAGTCAAACGGTACATAATTCATTATCCCAGAAACACACAACGCGACTGTCCTCTGGGAGAACTGGGACTTTACGGCATTATAATGAGAAGTGCATTATAGGTGGTCTGTCTCACTTAGGCTACTTTGTTTGGAGAAGAAACTACTGCAATGCATTGTGGGATTTCAGAAATTCTACTAAAGGTAGAGTCAGGTCCATAAGTATTTGGACAGTGACAGAGTTTTTGTAATTTTGTATCTGTACACCACCACAATGGATTTGAAATAAAGCAGTCAAGAATAATTGACTGCTTTAATTGACCGTTTAGGAATTACAGCCATTTTTTACAGTCCCTCCATTTTCACAGGCTCAAAAGTAATTGAACATTTGACTGATAAGCAGCTTCATGGCCAGGTGTGGTCTGTTTCCTCATAATTTTATGAAAAATTAAGGAATTAATCTGGAATTGATTCCAAGAGTTGAATTTGCATTTAGGAGGTGTTCATGGGAACTCTTAATATGCCGTCCAAAGAGGTGTGGATGCAAGTGAAGGAGGCCATCATTAGGCTTAAAAAACAAAACAGACCTATCAGAGAGATAGCAGAAACTTTAGGAGGGCCAAATCACCAATTTGGTACATTCTTAAAAAACCAAAAGGCCTGGAAGACCACGGAAGACAGCTAAAGTGGATGATCGCAGAATTCTTTCCTTGTTGAAGAAAAACCCCTTCACAACATCTAGCCAAGTCAAGAACACTCTGGAGGAGGTAGACATACCATTGTCAAAGTCTAAAATCAAGAGACTCCTACATGAAAATAATTACAGAGGGTTTACTTCAAGATGCAAACCACTGGTAGCACTCAGGAACAGAAAGGCCAGATTAGACTTTGTTTAAAAAAAAAAAAAAAAAAAAAAAAAAACTCTGATGGGAAGAGAAGAATACGGAGAAGGAAAGGAAGTGTGTTAATGTTAGGAATGTTCTGTTTCTTGTTCTTTGTGAGTGTTTCGCTATATTTTTATGTATATAATTTTTCCACTGTTAAAATTGTGATCTGTTCATGGAGCTTAAATAGAAACACTCAGCACTTAAATCCAGTTCCTCATGTTTAACGTCGGATGAGGTGTTTTAGAAATGTTTCTCCTCTATGTTCGTTTTTTAACATATTGTGTAGAATCTTAGAAATATTTACAGGAATTTTCAGTAATCGGTCCGTTCCTGCATTGCTTTAACGACAGTGTGCACTCCAGCTCCACACGCTCACGTAAAAAATCTGACGTTAGATCAAATTCATGTGAGCATTGTCTGAACGCATGCTTCAAAGGAAGAGATACAACTCGAGCAAAATCTTCTGTACAAAGGAGTTATGGCAAATTTGCTTCAGTTTAAATAGTGACCTAGAAATAGCACAGAATCCTGAATATTAAATATTTCCTTTTGTTTGAATTTTTTCACATTTCAAATTTTTTTTAAAATTTTTGTTTTATTTAAATAAAATAAAATTCCCAAATGGTCTCACACATTTGGACCTCGCTGTATAATGAAATCAGTGAGCAGAACTGAGTGTAACAGGTAGCTATATTAAATATTTCCTGTTGTTTGAATTTTTTCACATTTCAAAAACTTTTTTAAATTTTTGTTTTAGTTAAATAAAACAAATTCCCAGATTTTCAATGTGTTCTCATACATTTGGACCTCACTGTATAATGAAATCAGTGAGCAGAACTGAGTGTAACAGGTAGCTATACAAAATATTTCCTTTTGTATGAATTTTTTCATGTTTCAAAAACTTTTTTAAAATTTTTGTTTTAGTTAAATAAAACAAAATTCCCAGATTTTCAATGTGGTCTCATACATTTGGTCTCATACATTTATACCTCACTGTATAATGAAATCAGTGAGCAGAACTGAGTGTAACAGGTAGCTATGCTCGGGGTGATGGATCCGTGTCGAACACAGAGCAGAGCGGGAAGATAAGACACCCGTGTTCTCATGTTTCATCTTCTCTCTAAAGCCCGAGCACACACACTCTGAACACACTCTGAACCTGATCCTCACATTACACTTGTTCATTTTGACTTTCAAGGTGACTGTAAGCACTGCAGAACCTATAAATGAATTCATTTCTCATTTTCAACAGCTCATGTGATTATCACATGGTGATTGTCGAAGGCATTTCTACTATACAGGATATGCACCACAATTTTAGGAACAATTTCTCAGCAATACAGCAGTGTAGTTTTGTAATATGATATTTGTTTAATCTACCAAATTATTTATTTTTGTTTTTTTTTTACATCCATCCATTTTCCGTACCTCTTATCCTACACAGGGTTGCGGGGGAGCCTGGAGTCTATCCCAGGGGACTTGGGGCACATGGCGGGGTACACCCTGGACAGGGTACCAACCCATTACAGGGCACAATTGCACACACACCCATTCACACACTACGGACAATTTGTAATGCCAATCAGTCTACAGTGTATGTCTTTGCACTGGGGGAGGAAACCGGAGTACCCCTACGAAACCCCCGATACACCAGGAGAACATGCAAACTCCATACACACAGGGTGGAGGTGGGATTTGAACCCCCATCCCTGGGGGTTAACATTTTATAATTTAAATGATTCATTACAAACTTTTAACATCACATCAGTTGCTTTCAGTTAGTGTGTAATTATTTTTAAAAAATTTGAACCAGAAGATATCATGGTGTACACGACATCTCAGAGAAGCATATTGTGATGTAATTTACAACAATATCAAAATTATATTGTCAAATTTAAGTCAAACTTTCTAACAGATGACCAAATCCCAAATGGAGAAAACTGACTGAATAAACATTTTGTGTAAAATCTTGTTTTATTTAATTGAACTGCTTCCACTCATTTAAAGATTAGTAAGAGATTAGTACTGTTTACACTAGATAATGGTAGCTATGTAAGAAATAAAACACTGTATGTCATGTTGTTTTAGAAAAATAATCAACAACAGGCTGGTGTGATGAGTTATTGTTACAACAAAATAGTTTTTTTTTTTTCCAAAAACACCAAATGTTTTATTCCTCTTATACCACAGCAATTTAAGAAAGATTACAATTTTTCTATTTATAAAAGAATGACACTTCATACTTTTTATGTCCTTGTTCCCTCACCAGCCTCTCTTTTTCTCTATCTTGAAGTTAATACGACCAAAAAAACCACTGCTTGTCACGTTACCAAGATACCACAAAGTTTGTGTAAAAACACAAACGAGAGCATTGTGACCAAAACTTCACACTTAACTTATTTTTTCTTCATTTATGAGTGATTTATTGCATTAAATTTAGTAATTTATTCATCTACTTTCTGTGCATTTCAAATAAACTTCGAAAACACTTACAACAGACATAAGGTGGATTTCTAATGATGACAGGATTACTTCAAAAACATGGCCGCCATCAGCCAATCAGGTTTCAGCAGGGTTTCACAGGGTTATCACTGAGCTATTTTTACAAAAGCTGAATTTGCTCTGTGCCTAGAACTGGCCACAGGATGCTCTATTTGTGAAAGGTGCTTGGACCCCGCAGATTGCTGCTTAAAGCTGTATTATTTAGCTGTGTACTCATGTTCATGTATTACATATTACATTTTATTATTTACTGCACTACTGATATTGAACACAAACCAAAGGTGTCCAGTGGATGAAAACAGGAGGTCCAGCTTCCTCTCGCTTCTCGTCTGTTTCACTTGTCCACTTTTTCTCATTAAGAGGAACAAATAGAGTGATGGATGTTTAAACGATGCTCTTTTACAGGATGATGGTCGAGCACACATAAGAAGGTTTATGGCACAGGGTTGCCTCATCCAGCTCTGCTGCTGGGTGATAAGACATGCCTTTATGCACACACACACACACACAGTGTTGATTTACTATGTAGATACTTATAATTCAAGAAAGCAAATCCAAAACAAAGACAAATCCAGTGTTTAGCTGTGAGATAAATTACTGTCTAAACATAAGATCTGATTTCTGTTCACACAGCTATTTAATACAAACATTCCACTTTCAATCGAAATGTTAACATAAATTTTAACCCTCTTGATATATGCACAACTTTTTGGCTGAAATTTACGTGTACTAAAGGTAACTAATTTTTTGCTGTAAATGAATCAACAAAAGACCAAATAATATAATTATCCATAAAAATTCAACAAAATAATCCTCACATGTGCTGTTATCAGAAAGGAAACATGTAAAATTCTATTTTTAAAACATATATATATTTAAAAAACTATTTAAAATAGAAAAAAGAACATCTCTCAACATAGAGAATGTTTTATAAAATGATTATAAAATGATTTTTTATTTTACTGAGCTTGACTAATATGAATTTTGAAGAGCTTCCTATATCGATACTATGAGGAAAAAACTTTTATTTATTTATTTATTTTTTACAACATTTAGAGATCCAAAAGACACTGAATACCAGGAATGAGACACAGTGTGGACTTACTGTTTATTTTTGAAGCATGAGAGACTCTGGTGAATCTGGAAATGTTGATGAAATCGTATTATAGATTTAAAATAACTGAACATTTTTTTAAAATATATATATTTCTTTGTCACATCTCTTTATAAACTTTCTTAAAATTTCACTTTCTCAGTTTTTTCAGTAGAGCTACATCATTCATGTTTCCTGTTTACTTCCTGGTTCAGCTCCGCCTTGGCCACGCCCCCTCATCATTACTCTTACCTGTGTCTTGTTCAGATCCCATATTGTGTATTAAATCCTCTTTACATTTCTCTGTAAAGTAAAGACAATGTTATACAAGTCCTGAGTTCCCCGAGATGCAGTACTAGATCTTTACATGACAAAATTTTTTAACAAATTAATGTTTTGGAACGTCCGTGAAACAACTTCTCGCTTATGTTATAGCAGCTATAATCAGCCGTTCCCTCAACAGCCTCTCTTTTTTCTCTCTCTTGAATTATTAAGACAAAAAAAAAACAGCTTGTTATGTTACTGAGAAATTCACATTTCTCTATTTGCTATAATATTCATGACATATCGACTCTTATTGGCTTTCCCCGGTTCTGTGAGCGAAGCTGAAACAACTAATCGACTGCTTCAGGGTGAAAATCCTCTTGTGTGTGTGTGTGTGTGTGTGTGTGTGTGAGTGAATGTTTTTATATCTTGGTGTGAACTGGGGACCAACTATCCCCACAAGGATAGGAATATCTAACCTTGTGGGGACATTTTGTTGGTTCCCATGAGGAAAACTGCTGTTTTTTTTTTAACAAAAGAAACCTTCAGCTTTTATTTAAAGCACTAAAAGAGCTTTAAATAGTTTGAGAGGTTAAGGTTAGGGTTAGATTTAAGTGCAGAATAGCGTTAAACGTCCTCACAAGGATAGTATGATTAAAAACGTGTGAAATGATCTCTCAGTAACACATGCGGTGTAACATTGCCCCCTGGTGAACCGTATTAACAGTTACACTTAGGTCCTGTTTGAGGCGTCTGTTCTAAACCACAGCGTGTAAACCTGACATTAATGAGGCATCAAGAATTATTTCCATCCCATAACTGAAATTTATCAGTCACACTTCAAGGTGCACTGCTGTAAAAGTTATTGTTTTAGAAATTACAAATGTCAAGTCCCAAGTCTTAAACAATGAGTATGTGGTTAATCAGGAATAGACCCCTCCGTGTCATGCTGTTATAGAAAAATAATCAACAACAGGGTGGTATAATAAAGCGGAGTCATATTACCACCCAGAAGTTGATTATTTTCCTATAACAGCATATTCAGAAGTCTTATACCACTACAATTTTCCCAAGAATTACAAATTATTTATTAAAGAATGACATCATACTTTGTATACATTTATAATGATATTTAATGTTGTGGAACGTCCAGGAAACAAATTAGTTCATGTTCTCGCTTATGTTATAGCAGCTGTAAACTGTCATTCCCTCACCAACCTCTCTTTTTTCTCTCTCTTGAAAGACAAAAAAACCCTGCAGCTTGTCATGTTACTGAGAAACCGTAAAAAAAGCGTAAACTCCTCTGTCCTGAAGATGTCGGAAAACGTAAAGTTACAGCTTTACCTCTGACTGTTACAGACCGCTGACACTGGAGCACCGATTTCTCCAGTACTTTTACATGTTCTACGATGTTGAACGTCGCTGAAAAATGGTTAGCTGGGAAAAGAAGCTCTTGCGGTCTTATTTTTAGGAGCGAACAGTGAAATCGCCTGAAATATTTTCCTCCTATTAATGCTATTGTAACTGAGCTAGCAATATCAACGTCACCCTGTGACATCAGCGAGAGACACAACCACTAACTTCTCACGGGAATGATGAAAATACACCACTTACGCATCGTGACGGATACAATGCACGTTTCCCAGCTCTCCAGAAAATCAGGAAAAGGAAAAATCATGGATTATTTTCCAAATTCCACAACATCAGGACAGAACAATGCACTGTTCCATGAAGAGAGAGTGGAATGTAAAGGTGTAATGCATTAAGTTTAATAGAAAAGTACATTATAAAAGAAGTAGATTTATTTGGCTTGGTTTTGCCCTTTAATTGCACACGTGGATTCAAGTAAACACACGTGGCATTGTGAACATCATGTGAAAGAATAAACGAATAATGTGAGAAAATTACATGGAAAATAAAAGCCATACATGTGGAAAGAATTAACCTGTGAAAATACCAACAAAGACTGAATTCGGTGTAAAAAGTAATAGAAATTTAAATCAGTAAACTGACAGTGCTTCCAAATTAGTGCATGCATAAGTGAGTGTGTCTGTGCTGAAGCGCTAATTGAAGTAAAATTATGCTTTTATTGAGTGTTCACCTGAAAAATAATGCGAGAAGAACATCGTTCAGCACTTTTTCTCATGATATTTAATGCATCTTGGATTCTTTTCAGTGAGTCAGATCATGTGACTCAACGAATAAGAGTCAGCTAGGTAACAGTTTTGACATTTGAATGATTCCCGCCCATGTTCACCAAGCTCCGCCCCCATGATCTACCATGGCCCATAGAGTGTCTATAAAATGATTGACAGGAGGCGTATCCAAACACAAACACAGCATTCCGGACCGGAAGCCAGTTTTCCAAACAGGCTTTCTCCGCGACTTAATACATCTTCACTAAGATCACAGCTTAATGCATTGTTTATTTTATTTTTTTTTAATCATGTTCTACATATCTTCCAGGTTATTTGTACAAGTGAGTAATAAAAAAAATTTGATTATAGCACCTTTAAATCATGCAAAGTTGATAGCCTATAGTACTTTGAGCAGTGATTGTTCTTCTTCACCTATATATACCTGAAAGTGTTTTACGAAGTCTTACCTTCCTTCTAATGAGCAAAATAAAAAAAATTGCATTTATAAAAATCATTGACATCTACACTAAGCATTCTTGTTGTAACTGCACCTATTTAATGTGTTTCTGTGACCTTCTATCACTCCATTTTGTTTTTGTGTACTTGTATTTATAGACTTTTACTGTTTTATGTCTTATTTTGAGTAAGTCAGTCTCAGTTTATCGCGTATTCCGAAGCCCATTGTAAGGGTTTAGAAAAGTGCTACCCACGTACGTAAGATTACTTATTTATCCGTGCTTTTAAACAACAGACTTCATCACAGGGGGACACGGAGGCTTAGGGGTTAGCACTGTTGCCTCACACCTCCAGGGTTGGGGGTTCAATTCCCACCTCTGCCCTGTGTGCATGGAGTTTGCCTGCTCTCTCCATGCTTTGGGGGTTTCCTCCCCCGGTCCAAAGACTTGCGTCGTAGGCTGATTGGCAATTGTCCGTAGTGTGTGTGTGTGTGTGTGTGTGTGTATGTGTGTGTTTGTTCCCTGCGATGTGTTGGCACTCTGTCCAGGGTGTACCCCGCCTTGTACCCCGCCTTGTACCCCGCCTTGTGCCCCAAGTCCCCTGGGATAGGCTCCAGGCTCCCCCGCGATCCTGTGTAGGATAAGCGGTACAGAGAATGCATAGATGGATGGATTTCATCACAAAGCAAGTTTAACTTCAGCTTTAGAAGTTGTATCTAGCTACTATCGTTTCTCATTGCTACTACAAACGACCAGGCCACGCCCACAAGTGAAAACAGTAGCAGTTCCTGCATGCCCACAAAAAAACTTCCAAACAAACTACAAGCAATATGTCACTGGAGGGTGTGAAGCTAGAATAACTATCTGTCAGTTAAATAATCCATATTCCTGGTTCATGATGATGTCATGATATGTAAGGAAGAGTTTCACGGGACATGCTCTCTAAAAGGAACGTTAATTTGAATAAAAGGAAAAGTGAAGTCAGATATAGTCAAAGCGAGACGTAATACCGTTATGTTTTAATGTTAATTGTACATTTAACAAGGTTTTTGTGCAGATGGAGAACGAGACACAAATCTGTTCCTTTGATTTGCACAACATTGTCCACACTTCAGTAAAAATAAATGGTCGATTCACCTGCTGAGTATTTTCTTGCGAACATTTTTTTTTCTTTCTCGATAACTAACGTTGTTATGAACAAATATAGCGTATATGTTATCATTTATTATAAATCCATAAAAATAACATATTTGTTGACAGACAAAAAAAACCTTCCTGGTTTTTTTTGTATAAAGTGAGGAACTACTTTGCGGCGCTGTGGCGTGAGAATACAGAGGTGTAACGCGGCCACACTCAAATATAGCTACCGTTGGAGTGCGAATTGTAAGTATTTTCCAGAGTATTTTCAAAATCTATATGCAAATTGTATTTGCAGTTGCGTTTTCTATTTGTGGACGCATAAATTGTGACAAATGAGAATGCAAATCGCGTATTGTTGCTTGCGTTTTCGTTTACTCGAACGTACAATGTCTGCCAAATTTCAAATGGAAACGCAAATCTATTTGCAACTGCATTTCCCATGTCTTATGATTTATGATCCTGTCATATTGAAATAGCAATAGCAATTATAACGTTTGCTATTTCACTTCCTCGGCGTTGTGAGTATGGAGCCTGTCACGATTCAAATTCGTTTCCGATGCCTTGCACAGAAACCTGTCAATCAGTGTTGGGGGTGGGACTATACTATGGGGCGTGTTTGTATTTAGTCCGGAAAATACTTCCATAGAGCTAGCTACAACTTTAATATTGAAATCTTACTAGATTTTTTTACAACACGATGTCTGTTAAAGAAGCCGTACTCCTAGTTCATGATGACATGTACTTAAGTGTTTCATGAGATATTCTCCAGTGAAGGAATATTACACTTAATAAAACGTAAAAGTGAAGTCAGATGATAGATAGACGTTATGTTTTTGTTACTTTTTGTTATTTTTTAAAGTTGCATGTAAGATTAGCCTTTTTCCTCGCCAAAATGCCAGGTGGGTTCGACAATTGAATCCTTTTTTTTTGACTCCTTGAGCTTTAGGGGCGTTCACACTAGACATTCAGTATGTGAAATTTCTTCCACTGTGAATATGGGCGGCAACCAGATATGACATCATGTGCCAAGGCGTTGTTTTTTTTTTTATTCACACATCATGGATTCCGACATGCTTGCACTGTTATTCTTGCGACAGCGATGAAAGCACCTGAAAAGGACAAGGCTGTGGGTTCACCCTATCACCCCATGTTTCAATGTTAAAGTATACCTTCTGTAGCTGTGTGCGGCGACCCCGCAATCCAGGCCGCTTCTCTTTTGATGTTGATTTTATATTCTGTTAAAGCTGTGTTGTGTAAAATGGGATGGTGCTAACGCCGGTATAATCAGTGCTTCCTCCATCTTGGATTTTCTGAAGAGGTCACACCATGACGTGCGTGTCAATCTTCTATTGGTCACTAATTGGTCACTAATTCTATTGCTACTAAATAGCAGGTCAGAGTTCACCAAACTTGATCTTTGGAACTCGGTGAAACGTCAAACTTCTTCGCACGAGCTTGTGTTTCCGGTCTCCAGCGTTCGCAGAGCATTCGCACTCGTATGAAAGGAAATCAATAGAATGAAAAGTGTAGAGCGACCGCCCCTTCACTCCCACATTCCCGCCCATGTTCATGAAGCTCCACCCCCAGGAACTTAGGTGATCCTTAGAGTGTCTATAAATATGATCGAGTTTATTCAGCGACTTCATAAACTTTTGCGAAGGCCATGGCTTAATCCATTGTTTTTTTTAAAAAATCATGTTCTACATATCTTGTACAAGTAATGAGTAAAAAAAAATCAGCTATTGCACCTTTAAATAATTGTCCTGGTGTTGCTCTTTAACGAGCTTTTCGTGCAGATGGAGAAAGGGAAATAAATCCGTTCCGTGGATTCGCACCACATCTTCCAAACGTCCGTTAAAAAAAAAAAAAAAAAAAAAAAGGTCGCTTCACCTGCTGAGCGTTCCAGTATATCCCTCCGCAGGGTCAGTTTATTTTCTTGCGAAAATGTTTTTTCTTTCAACAGCTACTGTTGTTCCAGACAAGCACAGCGTATATATAATCATTTATCATAAATAATCAGTGAAAATAACATAATTGTTGACAGACATGAAAAACGAACTGCTTTTCGCTGAAACCGAGGAACTACTTTGCGGCGCTGTGGTGTCAGAATACAGAGGCGTGATGCGGCTGCACTCAAATATGGCTACCGTTGGAGTGCGAGCTACAACTTTAATATCTGTGTCTTATTAGCAATTTTTTTGAACGACACGATTTCTTTTGAACGGAATATTCGTTGGGAGATATTTCTTTTGATTGTGGGACGCGCTGAATTTGAAAACTGGATGGAAATTGAATCTATTTTGGATGTGTCTGTGTAAACAGTGGTGTCTATTTTTTTTTTTTTGTTCAAAATTGCCAGCTTGCCCAGCTTCAAAAACGGAATAATTTGGATTGAAGCTCGCGCTTTCTATGGTTTTGTTTGTTATTTTTCATGGAAATAAGGGTTTCTGCCACTGCCACGGGATTATATATCGCAAAAAATCGGCTTTTGGAGCCGAGCATCGTTGGGAAGAAAAGCCCAACAGCGCAGGGATGTAAAAACCCTGAAGGATTTCGCGATGTGGGGATGAATAAAGCGGAATAAAAACAAAACTGCACAACTCCAAATCAGCAGGGATTCCAATTAAGGGAATTGCTTTTCGGATATTTGGATGTTACCGTTCCATATTTGACCAAGATTTGGAGTATAAACTGGATTTTTCTTTCTCAAACCAGGAGTCTTAATGTCGACATAGTGGTCTATTCCCCCAACCCCCCTTCTCCTCCTCAACCTCCTCCTCCTCCTCCTCCTTCTTCTTCTTCTCCTCAGAAAACACTAAACAAAAAAAAGTGCTGTATGTCCTCAAACCGTTATTGACATGAAGGACATACATTTCTAGTGTTTTTAAAAAAAGGTAAGCGTACATATCCAGGCGAACAAATTGAAACCATTTGAAGTCGTTTTGTTGCTAGGTATCACGTTTCCCCTTCAATCTTCAAGCTAGCCTAGCTAACACGTCACCGGACAGTTTTTATTTATTTTCTCCTTCCCCTCTCTTTCTTTCAGGTTTTCGCCCCTTTTTCTCCTCTTCTTCAAGGAGTTTTTCACACCATGTCCTCACGAACATGTCTGAAAACCTCACTAACACCGTGTAGGGCAAATAAAACGCCTGGTTTTGACGTGTTAAATCGTAATAACCCCCGGGTTGATACTGTATCGTTGTCCAAGTTGGCCTGTGGTGATGATGCTAAGCTAGCAGTTAGCAAAACATTCTGGATTTATTAGGAATTATTTATAAGTTTTTTTTTTGTTGTTGTTGTGCCCAAAGAAATTGTGAACACACATGTCAGCAAAGGTCTTAAATCATTTCCAGGATAAAATTGACTCCTTCAGAGTGGAGAGGCTAGTCTCAAGAAAGAAAGAAAAAAAAAACCACCATTTGAGTCCCAGTACTTTGAGAAGTCAACCGGCTTTGGTGTGTTTCTTTATTAAAACGCAGTAAAGTCCAGTGTTAAATGGTGATATTTTTTTTTGTTCACAGAAACTGGACTTTAACTGTGTTTTAAATGCTTTTCCACCAGAACCAAGCTCCTGAGTCAGATGAACAAAGACTGGACATGCCCCCCTCATGTGAACCACTTTGCTTTGTGTTCAGTGCTTAAACAAAAGGCCTTCAGTTTTTCCCTCTTCTCGTTCCTGAACACTGAATAACTTCTGAACTGAAATAACTATCTTTTCCGTATGAGAACGATGACATTCGTTATACCTTATTATTATCAAATGATTTAAATGCGCTAACGTGAGTCTTACTAACTTCTCACTAACTGAATCGCCACCGTTGGTTGCACCCTGCTCCAAGTTCGTCTCAAATCCTGATTTGCTTTTCTTCCCTGGCTTTACATGGTGTGCAAATTGGTGGAACGTTACATCCACGTCTAGTAAATAACTGGAAGACCTTACGTCTTCAATTCGGGTGACGAACAGTGGCGTAGGAAGCTTGAAAAATGTATCAAGCCTTGGGCAAATGCGTCTTTTTTTATTTTATTTTTTTTTTAAATTTTAATGCACTCAACACATTCACTATGAAGAGTAGCAGATGAAAAGCTCCCAATGTTTGTCAACCATTCTTGGGATTCAGTGCGTGCTGAGTCATGAAAGTCACTGAACAGGACTAATCAAAGAGACACGGCGTTATCTGTGACTCTTTTTATACTAGTCACACAAAAGCCTTTGAGAATTCTTTGTTTTTGCGAGATGTTGGTCCTTAGTGCTAGCTGTAGGTAAGTGTCCTATTATGCGATGCACGCCGTGTCTCCTGTTTTGCAACATGTGTGAGATAGGCTACTGACGTAGCATCATAGATAGTGCGTGTCCATTGTTTTCACGCCCGGAGTGATCTGAGCATGTGAAGCGTAACTGTTTACTCATACTGAGAGAGGGATCCCGCATAATTCCTGGAAAGAAAGGCAACGTCGCATTGGCACCGTGCCTCATCAGCTGCACACACAGGTGGCCAGAGAGAATTGGATGAGCAATGATAGTGAACGATTGTTCAGTAATAAACGTTTCAGCCATATTTATCAATGTACGCTTCAAAACCCATGTGAGGCTGCCTAGCCAGGCCCAGCACTCATGCCTGCTGGATTTAAAAGCAAAAAGGCATTGTGAGAACAGGTAATTGAAGTTCCTCATTTTGGACAAAGCTGAAACAGGCGTCATGGTTGTTCTGTTTAATGAAGCAGCGCCATAACTGCTCAGATGAGAGAGGTCGGAGAACACGGCGGACACCACTAACATTTTGCCTGAGAATAATTTTCAGTACTGGTTTTTATTTGGATGAAATTAGTTTTGCAGAGAGGTGGAGTCTACTGTCATTTTATTTCAATTCTGATCAGCAACATAGGAGTTTTTCCCCCATTTTAAAAATAACTTGTTAAACAGTCAAAGTTTTCAGTATGTCGTTATAATGGATTGGCGATGTGGCAAAAAATAATGTTATCTATAAGTATCGCAATATATAAAATAATGGTATTGAGGTTCTGATTGGTCAAAAAGAATTCCTTCCTTGAGAAAAAATACTTTTTTCAACTCAGCCGTGGTCTGAGAATTTCTCGCTATTTAAATCATGATTAAAACACAAATCCAGTCACTGAAGTCGTGGCCTTGTTGACAGAAATGGTGACGTGAACATGACGAGCGTGTATTTTTGGATTACGGTCTCCCATTATTGCCTGGATTAGCATAAAACTGATTTAAAAAGTAATGTTTTCTTGTTTTGCTAATTATTGCAAAAATTGAGGACTGTTCTTAGGATCTCTAGAGCAAAGAATTGTACAATGTCGTCTTCTCAAACAATGGATTTTCCTCTTTCTTGGCATCTTTTGTCTGTGAAATCTGTATACTGGACCTCATATGCTTGAGCTCACCACTAAGACTTGCTTTTTGTACTACCAGTGAGATCTCGTCTAAAATAATATTAAACAACTGAAGTATTCAGGATGTTGTTATAATGGGTTGGCGATATGGCAGAAAATAACGTTATATATCACTGTACTTATAAACAAAATAATGAAATTATATTGAAATTCTATTTGGATTTTTTTTTTTTGGTCAAAAAGAATGAATGTTTTCAATGTGATATTGACAGGCAACACCGCTAAAGTTGTTGGATGGTTTACACAAAATTATTGACTATGCGTTTAAAATATTATAAAATAGCTGAAACTTTGTTGAGGATTTAAAATTTATGACTCAACATCTTAAAATTCCCGTATCTCAAGTATTTATTAAGGTTTATGAAACAGCGGAATGGTGTTTACGAAGTATTTGAATATACCTAATATTATAAATTATGTCATACACTTTTTACTACATGGTATTTTTTATTGAATGTTGTTATTAAAGTTTTTTATTAAGATAATTACATATAACTGGAAGCAAACTTAGTGATGGTAAAATTTTGTACTTGTAAAATAGAATTTCTACAAAAAATAGAATCTAAATATCAAATATATTATTGAACAGTTTTTTTTATATTGCATTAATGCTGTATTACTAGGAAATTGTTCGCAAGGCTGTATATCGTGATACGTATTTGAAATGGTAGAAATGCCTTCGAGAATCGTGATTTATTTATTTTTTTTTATCACATCTCCCACCCCAATACTCCAAGTGCCTGACAATATCACCGATATTCAGGGGAAAAAACATGTAATATCATAACTTCCAGCTCTGGTTTTGGAGCAATATACATTTTATTCAGATTTACTGTCAATCGTTGGCATTTTGTTTAACGCCAAATGGCGAGTTCATTTTACACAATCATAGTTTTACGTTTTCCCTGAAGCGATGAGGTTTGTTGGAATTCGCTGGAAATGATCGGTGATGAAGAACACCGAATGATGGCGAAGACCGTATCTATAAGTTCATAACGTCTAGCTCCATTTCACTGAAGTCACATGATCCCCAGGTCTGACGTTTGTGTTGGTGGGACCGTGCGAAGTTTCGTAGCGTGAATCCCATCCTCGGTCGATTTTGTAGCACCACAATGTTAACAAGGCAATAAATGTGGTAAATGCTGATGCGTTTGAAAGTTGTGTAGTGTCCACTAGTCCTCGCACCTGATAGTGACTCAGTCAGGACGTGTTCACACTCGAATTGAGTCAATTCCAGGCACCTTTTGGAGAAGAAGCTCATCGTCATCAATCATCAGTCCTCACTCATCGTAGCTTTTTTTTTTTTTTTTATACACTGAGTTCCTCTGTATTTCAATTTTGCTGAGTACACAAATTCTTTACAAAATGAATGTGACACATTTTTTTTTTCATAGTTAAGAAAGATTGCGAAGAACCGGTTTTATTTTTGCCAAACCTGAGTCAGCTGAAAACCATGATAAACCACGAGTCTTTACCATGATCAGTGGTTTGGATGAAGACTTACAGTCGAAGCTGCTCACTTTTGAGTTTTAATGTCTTGTTCACTGAATATATCAAAATCTCAGAAGAGCTTTTCCATTTTCATATGCAGACCAAAACATGCCTTTATCTGATGCTATAAAACAGAAAAATTCCAAATAAAGTGATAGGTTCAAATAATAATAAGTGCTTTGACCCATGCAGTGTTTATTCCCTTTGGCTGGATCCCTGGTGTGTTTTTCACTGCTGTGTGGTTCTTTGGTCAGGTGAGAACACACTCAGGCGATCAAACTGGGGCCCGAGAGCATCTGATTGAGGTGCCGCTTCCAAATGTGCTCACACGAGAATGGATTTGACTCTGAATCGATTCAGACACGCCGAGCTGCCAAACCGAGCCAAAGGAGAGAGCTGTAGTGCTGCGTGTTCTGATTATTTGGTCCAGCAAATACCCAAAAATAGAAACGTTTCTGTTTCCTTCTGACTCAGATTCGATAAACAGGAGTTCACTTGAGATGACCTGTGGACTGCTGTGTTTAAGTGCTGGATGTATCAGTTCCCATTAAATCCTGCTTCAGAAACAGCTTTCACATTGAAACTAATGTACCAAGCTGACTCAGGTTTGGAAAAAACCTGCCAGAAATGTAAAAGAAAACAACTTAATATGCTTCTCTAGTATCAGATATTAATAATAAACCATATGAACAACGATGGAATAAAGGTTCAACCGCATTCTTTCTTTTCTTTTTGTCAGAATGTCATCAGAGGAGAAGATTCTTGATTCCTCTGATAAAGGACCCTCGCCACCTGTGGGTGGATCTGTGGCCACGCCCACAGGAAGTCCCGCCCACAACGACAGGCGGCCCAGAGGCCGGCCTCGAAAGGATGCTGGATCCACACCCAGACAGAGGAAGAAGTGAGTGACTCTTTTTTTTTTTTTTTTTTTTTGCAGTAAACCTGGTTCTGTGATAAAGCAGTGTGGTTGTAGCGCTTGACTGAAGGAGCAACAGGCAAGAGAGGGGGATATTAATAAATAGAAGCTGATTAAGGTCCTGCCTACTTGTCCACTTATATACAGATATATATTTAAAACGTTTTTGTTATTCTCCCACCTACACGAAGAAAACTCCGTATCGCATACCTGAAAACGAAGCATTTCCAAAATGTCCTCCGTGCTGGAGAAATGTGAAAAATTCAGTTTTTTTTAAATAAACACTGACATCAAAGCATCAACCTGTGCATGCTCATTGTGGTTTTGCACATGTTATGACTCCGTTTATCGTGGCTGCTGATCAGGTTGTTACGTTGTGGTGTGTGATTCCTTATTTGATGATGTGTTTGTGGTTTAATTTCACTTTTCTGATGTTTTCTCTCATTTCGCTGTCTGGGCCGCTCAATACTCAGCTCTTACAGCTGGCTATGATGATGTCATCACATACTATATCAAAATACGCTTGTATGAAATGTTGTAGATATCGTGATAGATTATGATAACTTCTTGTGATTAAAAAATAATTAGAACACCGAATGGAACTGAATGGAAGTAGCTGATTTGATTTTTTTCTTTTCTTTTAGCATTTAAAAAAAATTCCCTTTCAGTGTTAAAATCTTTTTGTAGGCGTTATGTAAAAGTATCATCTAACACGGTTTAACTTTTAATGCAGCGTGTATGTAGTGTGTTAGCTAAATTATATATTGTGATGCACATCACGTAGCATACAAACGTTTTCAAGTATCGTGATTCTCGAGGCAGAGAAATTGCTATTCGAGAACTCGGTCTATGCTTGATAATGAGTTTGCCGTCAACAGCCAACACACAAGCACCAACGCAGCTCTGATCTCAAAACACGTGTGCAAAGTCTCTCTCTCTCTCTCTCTCTCTCTCTCTCACACACACACACACACACACACACACACACAGACTGCGCTGTGTGCGTCATGAGAGCATCGGTGAAAACGAAAATAGGCTATAGACTATATACTCAACTCTTACCGAATAAATTCAAACTTACCCCAAAATCATTCAGTATTTTGCAGAAGAATCAAGAAAGCCAGGTCTGGCATCAAATTAAATTAACCACATGGTTTTAAAAGATAGCGAGTGCTGGTACTGAACGTCTTAAGAACGGCGTCATTCCACTCAAGTTCTTCTCAAACGCTAGCTGAACCAGCAGGGCCTTTCTTCTGTGGAGCATTGCGTCTCTATGGTCCGAGAAAACGTCTCTCAGCGTGGAGAATGAATTCTCACACAGTGCTGCGGAGGCACCGAGTGTTAAGCCGTGTCAGTACTCTGAGCATTATGATCAGATGCGTGTGTGGTACTTTAAGAAGATGTGTGGAGTACAGTCCAGTTCCCCTCGATTGGCTGTGATTGTTTTTTTTTTTTTTTTTTTTTGTGAGCTGAAGAATTGTTTCGCATCGTCATACTCTACATGGATTATAGGCGATCGTGACAGGTCCGTAACATGCTTCACATGCTTTACATCAGGAAACGTATCACTTCCTGGATTTAGTGTAACAAATCCACCAGCCAGCTGTGAGCTTAGATCCATCTCACCAAGCAGCTAACTCTTCCACAGCTAACGTTAACTTCTTTACGCATGTCGCTTACGCTAGCAGGTGTATCATGGCTGCTCAGTGGTGGAGGCTCTTGCTCTTCAGAGGTGGCGTCAGTGGGCGCATTATTTACTTCCTCTTCAGTTGCTGGAGCTGGAGGAGGCTGAAGAGGCAGCACCGTGTAGCCATTTTCTCATATCTGTTTTTCTTTGTTAATGAGTGCGGTATGATAATCACTTGCTCTCGAAGGTATCAACGCTGTCTGACTTGCTCAGTTCACACGCTTATATGATGTCATAGATCAAGCACCACACCAATAACCACACTTCCCCAAATGTGACCTCACGTAAATGCGACAGACAGGGTATGTTTTTATTTTAGTGTTTTTCCTGATTTTTCCTAAGTCATTCAAAAACATTGATCTTCTTTTGGTTAAGCCGTTCCTTTGTTGATTTAGACGTATGCTTTGGGTCATTGTCGTGCAAAAAAGGTGAAATTCCTTTTCATCTTCAGCTTACTAGCAGGAATGTTTTGCACTAAAGTCGACTGGTATTTGTAGCTATTCATGATTCCCTCCACCTTAATAAAAGCCCCAGTTCTGACTGAAGAAAAGCAGCCCGAAAGCATGATGCTGCCACCACCATGCTTCATCGTGGGTATGGTGTGCTTTTGGTGATGTGCTTTTTTTTTCTTTTTTCTTTTTTTTTTTTTTTTTGCAGCAAACATACCTGCAGGAATTATGGAATTATTATACCTTTTGGAATTGTTCTCATCAAACCATAACACATTTTGCCACATGTTTTGGAGTGATTTAGTTGAGTTTGGATGTTTTTTGTGAACAAGTGCGTTTGTCTGGCCACCCTACCCCATAACCCAGACATGTGAAGAGATTGTTGTGACAATCTTGTGTATTGCGGAGAGTAATCAGTACTTGTCATATGTTCTTGCAGCTCCTTTAAAGTTGCTGTAGGTCTCTTGGCAGCCTCCCGGGTAAGATTTTGTCTTGTCCTTTTGTAAATTTCGGAGGGACGTCCTGTTCTTGGTGATGTCACTGTGGTGCTCCACTTGTTGATGATGGCCTTCACGGTGTTCCATGGTGCATATAATGTTTTGGAAATGCTTTTATACTCCTCTCCTGATTGCTGTCTTTCGACAGTGGGACCCTGTACATGCTTTGTAAGCTCTTTGCGGACCACGGCTTCAGCAGTCAGATGAAACCAAGAACATGTCAAGAAAATCCTACAGAAACAGCTGGTCTTTATTTGGGCTTAATCAGAATAATTTCATTGATGACAGCTGTGTGATAATTAGTTTTGAACATGAGATTTAATGTGATTGGTTCATTCTAAACACAGTCACGTCTTCATTTATTTAATTGGATGTGCACACTGATGCAACCTGGTTATTGTAGCTTTTTTTTTTTTTTTTTTTTTTTTTTTTTAATTTATCCCTAGAATTGATTGATCATTGAAAATTGAAAAAAGATTTTATAATTTCACACTGAGGGTGGGAAAAGTCGACATGATTTACCTTGGTTTCATTTCTCTACATCACAAAAACCTGCCGTTTTGGCAGGGGGTGTGTAGACTTTTTATATCCATTGTACATGGCTGTACGACTGTAATGACAAAGTTTGTCTCCACAATCTGGTCTTTTCTCACTGCAGCCGACATTCAGACCGGAAATTTTCCACAACAAATATAACATGTATGTTGTTGTGTCTGACATGATTGATTTAGATCAATAGAAAAACATGGAAGCGTTTGTTTTACCAGCTAATTTGACTTCAGTTCTAGTCTTTTAAAGATAATAGATAATAGTGCGTCAGGTTCTAGTCATTTGGTTATTACTAGTTTTAGTCTAGATTTAGCTGATGCAGAAATGAACAGGTTTTGCAAATTTCCCTGAAATGTTCTTTTTAAGTTCCCGAAAAACCTGTTTGCAATGGAAGCTCTTTGGTGATTAAGCTTGAAAGAGTGATGAATTGTTTGCCACATTTGTAGTATTTAAAAAAAGATATTTTAACTTCTGATAAAATGAACACAAAAGTGTTTGTTTTTTTTTTTTTTCGTTTTTTTTTTAAGGAGTTCAAGCTAAAACAAGGAATCATGTGAACGGAAAGTCTGTTTTCTGTTCATTTAAAATGATAAAACTATTTCTGTAGAGGTGAGCGGTATGCCAAACGTATCAATATCACGATTCTCGAAGGCATTTCTACGATTCACGATATGTATCACGATATGTACGTTTGCAAAAGAATTTCTCACCTATACAATAGGGTTTAGTTTAAAAACAATCCTGTATGAAAATGCTTTATATAATGTCAACGATAGTAAATGTACTTTTATTTTTTATATTTAAAAAGTTTTTTTTTTTTTTAAAGTAAAATTAAAAGCGTAGCCCTGCAAAGAAGTAAAAGATTTAAATCTGTAATTTTAAAAAAAGTCACAATTTAAAATATTAAGACACAATTTTATAGACTTTTAATATCACATCAAATCTTTACTGCCATTTATTGAAATATATATATATATATGTAGTCACAATGTCTTAGAAAAGCTGTGTGTGTGTTTGTGTGTGTATTATATATGTGAACACAGAATCTTAATTTCAATATTAAGCAAAAAATTGTGAATATCATTTTATACATCATCATACAATCCTAATATTCGTCTGTTTTCAAATCAGTTGGGCGTATTTGTTTGTCATTAAACCTTTAGCTATTTATATCCCCATTTACGAGGTCAAATTTAATCAGTTTAGACTCATTATTTCTTATCATTATTTATTAAACGATAGCTAGTTACATCGAATGTCTCAATTTATGTCTAATTTTTATGAAATTTTCTTATTAAAATACCAAAAACTCAGCTATTTTGAAAAAAAGTTTAAGTTGAGAAAACACTGTTGCTAGGCAACTGGAAAATCCAGAGGATCCACTGAGCATTACCTGGCTAATAGCTGCGATTAACGATTTAGCTAGCTAGCAAGTAGCTGTGACTGTGGAAATGAGACAAAACGATCAACATTTCACTAAAATGTTTTGATAAATTACTAAGAAAACAAACTCTACGACTAAAATTACGCTATTGTTGCACTTCAGATCTAACTTTGCTAATTTAACCTGCGAGTACTGAGAAATGTCAACATCGTGTTACGATACGTGAAATTTTTTTATACTGAATATTCTCGCAAGTGCAGCGAGCACACTAAAGTACCAGAAGCGTTTTAATAAAGAAGTCTTGTTGGTTGATATTTTGTTTTACTTTATTAAGTATTAGCAGTGTTAAGAGAAATTTGGTTCTGAAAGTGTAACAGTTAAATGACTAATGAAATAAACATGAATTAATTGTAACTTATAGCTAGCGGTCTGGTGTTTAACGTTTGTATCTCGCTATGTTTTGTGAATTCGCTGGTTAGCTGATTAACTAGCATGCTGCTAGATAAGCATCAGTAGTGTTAAATGATAACGTTTTCTTTTCCGGGACATGTTTTCGATTTGTTTATTCGTTAGAATGTACTCTGAAAAGTGCTTCTAGCAAACAGTAACATTTAGGATATAGCCTTTGTTGGATTTCGGAGTGATTAAAGATTAAATAAATGAAATGTTTTATTCCTGTGAGACACAGTGCTCACGTCTGACAGCTGTTATTAACCGCCGCGGCCTTCAGCCTCTCCAGCTCTCTGCAGAATGGATCATCCGGTCGATTTATAGGAGCCCATTTGCAGAAGCTGCTCTTAGGATTAAAGCTGAACTCGGTCCAGCATGCGAGGGTATTAATTGGACGATAATCGTTTCTGATTTCTTCATCTTCTCGGTATTTAGAGGAGAGCCGGCATTGTGTCTCCGATGGCAACCGAGCCAAGGATTCGTAATTGAATTCGTATTACCTGCTAAGGTCAAACAGTCGTTCTCTCACCAACCTCTCTTTCTGCTCTCTCGGGAAGTTAATACGACAAAAAAAAAAAAAAAAACACAGCTTGTCTTCTTTCGTTATGGCAAAACCACAAAGCGTAAACTACTCCAGAAAACGTAAAGATGCAGCTTTACCTCTGACTGTTACAAAGCGCTGACACTGGAGAGTCTTTCCATAAACGTTAAACAAACGTCTCTTTACCATGGAGGAAACGTCATCCCATCAACCATTACGCACTTTTTGTTACTATAGAAACAATAACGTGTTAGAACGAGCGCATTAATATAAACCTGTGTTACTGTCAGAGCTGCGGTTATAGAATATTAATCAACACCTTCTGACCAATCAGAGTACAGAACTCAGCAGCGCTGTGGTGTAAAACTTCCGCCTCATTTCCTATTCAGATATATTTAGATTTTTTCACGTCACTTTAATCAGCACGCTCCAGTCCATGTGAAACTCCACTCCAGGTTTTCTTCTGTATCCGTGAGCCGGCACTACTTTATTCTCTCTCTCTCTCTCTCTCTCTCTCTCTCTCTCTCTCTCTTTCTCTCTCTCTTTACACACACACACACACACAGGGTTGATGGGGATAAGTTATAGGCGTTTGGGGGGTTGGGTACTGAATCTAAAGGCGAGTGCATGCACGGTTTTCAGTTCACACTCGCGTATAACACGTCACGCTTTCAGATTGACGTGTGGCGATGATCAGTGACGTGTCTGTGGTTTAAAATGAGCTGAATTTGGAGAACACTTGGTAGATAGGCGTCATTTCTGCGACAGGGTCTAAATGTGATGCTTCCAAGTTTAAGGAAAATTTTCTTCTAAAGACAAACGTATGAATATGTGGATATATATATAAATTATATACTGGAGCGACAAGGCTAATGCGGCTAACAAATAAAGAGCACTTATAGCTACCAGTTTAACACACTATATAGTCATATTAACTCGTTTTCTTACTTTCAGTTCATCTGGTGAAGCGTGAACGCTGTTTCTCGAGTTTTCGCACATCGTGTAGAAGCTATCTAAAGCTATCCGAGTTACATGATCGGTTCAACTTTTCATGTTACTACCGTAACGTTCGTTATGGACAGCGGAACAGACGGAACTCCTTATCGATATTTGCTGATGAGTAAAACCGGAATTTCACAGGACCGGAGCGCTATAATTAGTTTCTAATTGAAGCGTAATCATCATGAAAAACGTACGTCGCGTCCCAGCGTGAACGTCTAAAAATCTTCGTTATGCGAGAACGCGGAAGTTTCTGTGTGATGACGCATCAGTAATGCCGCTCTTCTCCGCTTAAGTGTTGATAGCGAAGGAAAACAATAAATTGTTGAATCTACGATGTTATTTCCATTTTGCAAACCTGCGTACACAAAAGTGACGTAGGAAATTTGCGTACTCAATCTACGTTTTGGGAAGTAAATCTACAATGTGAAAGCAAACCTGCGATTATGAG